>NW_028252954.1:0-48092 GCF_964263255.1 Lissotriton vulgaris
GGGTAAGTGGCAGTGAGTGAGTGGCTATATGGGTGACTGAATGGATATATCAGTGGCTGTATTGGTGAATGACTGCGTATATGAGTGACGGTATGGGTTAGAGAGTGGATGTGTGTGTAGACGTAGGAATCACTGAGCAGGTATGTACTAACTGCTATTGGTCTGTCTATGGTTTCAATATTGGTAGTCTGTATTTTAGAGAGGGTGTATCAAAGGTTTTATTAGGGTGTTAGGAGGTGCATCACATGATCACATGGATGATGTCATCAGTCATGTTATCAGTGATGTCATTTGAGATGTCATCAGTGATGTCATCAATGATGTCACGGACCACGTCATCAATGATGTAATAGTGACGTCATCATCAGTGCATTGCGGTGGCACGAGTTATAGTTAGCTCAACTAACTGTAACAGCTGAATTTCTCTGGTTTTGTACGAGTGAAATGTCCAACTAACTATAACGTCCCTGAAACCTGTGTTTTTTTCTGTAAATATCAAAGGTTTTTTAAATGCTAATTTCTAACTATAACATCCCTGAAACCTATGTTTTTTTCAGTGAATTTCTAAGGATTTTTACAGAAAATGTCTAACTAGAACATCCTTAAAACCTATGGTTTTTTCACTGAATGTCAATGGTTTTTTAAATGAAATTTTCTAACTGTAATGTCCTTGAAATCTGTGTTTTGTTTAGTGAATTTCCAGGATTTGTTTAAATGCTAATCCCTAGCTGTAATCTTCCTTGAAACCTCTGTTTTTTTTCAGCGAATTTCTAAGGTTTTTTAAAAGCTCATTTCTATCTATGCCTACATAGGTAGGACATGTGCAGAACGAGGAAGAAAGGTGCATAAAGAAGCAGGAGAAGTGCAGAAAGAGGCAAGAGAGGTGCAGAAAGAGGAAGAAAGGTCAGAAGGAATCAAGAGAAATGCAGAAAGAGGCAACAGAAGTCCAGAAAGATGAAGAAAGATGTAGAAAGAAGCAAGAGATGTGTAGAAAGAACTAACAAAGGTGCAGAAAGAGGCCTACTTTGACTGTACACTACAATAGACGCATACAAAGTAGCCTAATCACTAATTTGTCTCTCAAGATGTCTTAAACCTCACTTTTCTCTTGAAGGTTCAATATTCATTGACTGCTCAGAATGTTAGCATATTACTGTTGTAAGTCAGACCAAGTTTGTGAAGGTATGCATGTGTGTGTCTCTGCTTATACCTAGTGACATGTTACATAATAATAAACATACAAATATTTGAATACCTGTGTTTCAAACAGCATACTCTGTAAGTTTGTGTACAAAAAGGGAGAAGCAAGAGAAGTGCAAAAAGAAGCAACAGATGTGCAGAAAGAGGCAAGAGGGGTGCAAAAAGAGGCAAGAGGCGTGCAGAAAGAAGCAAGTGAGGAGCAGAAAGAGGCAACAGAGGTGCGGAAAGACACAAGAGAGGTGCAGAAACAAGCAAGAGAGGTGCATAAAGACGCAAAATAATTGCTGAAAAAAGCAACAGAGGTGTAGAAAGAAGCAAGAGAATTGCAGAAAGAGGCAAGTGAGGCAAGTGAGTGCAGAAAATGGCAAGAGAACTGCAGAAAGAAGCAAGATGGATGCAAAAAAGGTAAGAAGGGTGCAGAAAGAAGCAAGAGAGGTACAGAAAGAAGCAAAAGAAGTAAAGAAAGAAGCAACAGAGGTGCAGAAAGAGGCAAGAGGGTTACAGAAAGAGGAGAGAGAACTGCAGAAAGAAGCAAAAGATGGACATAAAGAGGCAAGAATCATGCAGAAAAATCCAAGGGATATGCAGAAAGAGGCAAGAGATGTGCAGAAAAAGGGAAGGTACAGAAGGAAGCAAGAGAAGTGCAGAAAGAGGCAAGTGAGGTGCAGAAGGAGGCGAGATAACTACAGAAAGAGGAAAGAGAGTTGCAGAAACAGACAAAAGGGTTATAGAAAGAGGGAACATGTGTGGTGCAGACAGAGGCAAGAGAGGTGCAGGAAGAGGGAAGAAGGATACAGAAAGAGGCAAGAGAGATGCAGAAAGTTGCACCAGAGGTACAGAAAGAAGGAAGAGCAGTACAAAAAGTAACTACAGAGGTGCAGTAAAAGGCAAGAGTGGTACAGAAATAGGCAAGAAAAGTGCAGAAATGAGTAAAAGAGGTGCAGAAAGAGGCAAGAGAACTGCAGAAAAAGGCAAGAGAGGTGCATAAAGAGGCAAAAGGGGTACAGAAAGAGGCAAGAAGGATGCAGAAAGAAGCAAAGGAAGTGCAGAAAGAAGCAACAGAGGTGCTAAAAGAGGCAAGAGGGGTGCAGAAAGAGGCAAGAGAAGTGCAGAAAGGAGCAACAGTGGAGCCAAAAAGAGGCAAGAGAGTTGTAAAAACAGGCAAGAAAGATGCCGAAAGAGGCGGCAAGGTTGTAGAAAGAGGTAAGAGGAATAGAAAGGTGCAGAAAGAAGCAAGAGCAGTGCAGAAAGAAGCAAGAGGGGTGTAGAAAGAAGCAAGAGAGGTAGAGAAATAGGGAAGATGGTTGCTGAAAGAGGCAGGAGGGATGCAGAAATTTGCAAAAGAGGTGCAGAAAGAAGCAAGAGCAGTGCAGAAAGAACCAACAGAGGTGCAAAAAGAGGCAAGAGGGGTACTGAAAGAGGTAGGAGAGGTGAACAAAGAGGCAAGAGGGGTATAGAAAGAGGCAGGAGGGGTGCAGAAAGAAGGAAAAGAAGTGCAGAAAGAAGAAACACAGGTGCTAAAAGAGGCGCAAAGGGTGCAGAAAGAGGCAAGAGAGGTACAGAAAGAGGCAAGAGAGGTGCATAAACAGACAGGCAAGGTGCAGAAAGAGGGAACAGGGGTACAGAAAGAGGCAAGAGAGGTGCATAAACAAGCAAGAGAAGTGCAGAAAGAAGCAAGAGAATTTATTTATTTATTTATTTTGTGATTTTCTTAATCGCGGGCGAATCATCCCGATGGGATCTCTGGGCGCTATGGGAGAAAGCACAGAGCGGCAGGGTAATCTAGAACAACCAGGTTTTTAACAATTTCTTAAAAGTAGGTAAGTCGCTGCAGGCCCTGATATTTACTGGCAGCTTATTCTGCTGAAATTTCTGAATTGCTGAAAGGCGCAACAGAGGTGTAGAAAGAAGCAAGAGAAGTGCAGTAAGAGGCAAGTGAGGTGCAGAAACAGGCAAGAGAGGTGCAGAAAAAGGTGAGAGAACTGCAGAAAGAGACAAGAGGGATGCAAAAAAGGGGAAAAAGGTACAGAAAGAAGACAGGTGCACAAAGATGCAAGAGGAGTGTAGAAAGAAGCATGAGAGATGCTGAAAGAGGCAATAGAAGTACAGAAAGAGAGAACAGAGGCACACAAAGAGTCAAGAGGGATGCAGAAAGAAGAAAGAGAGGTGTAGAAATAGGCGAGAGTTGTATAAAGAGGGAAGAAGGGTGCAGAAAGAGGCAGGAGGGGTGTAGAAAAAAGCAACATGGGTGCAGAAAGAAGCAAGAGAAGTGCCGAAGGAAGCTACAGAGGTGCAGAAAGAGGCAAGGGGGTATATAAAGAGGCAAAAGAGGTACAGCAAGAGGGAAGAAGGATGCAGAAAGAGGCAAGAGAGCTACAGAAAGAAGCAAGTGAGGTGCAGAAAGAGGCAAGAGAGGTACAGAAAGTGGAAGAGATGAGCAGAAAGAGGCATACGAAGTGCACAAAAATAAAGAAAGGTACAGAAATAAGCAAGAGAATTGCAGAAAGAGGGAAGAGAGGTGCAGAAAGAAGTAAGAGTGGTTTGCACACCATTAGTACCAATTAAATACCCAAATTTAGCATTAAGTAACAGACGACCATTCTAGGTTTGCAAAGGGCCTACCACCACGCTGTAACACTTGTTGCTGCATTTTTGGTAACGTTTGAGCCGTTTCAACTATCTTTTTTCGGTCAAATCTGCAGATTATGCAGCAGATGAATAGTTATGTGGCAAATGTGAAAAATGTATAATTGTGCAAAAGTTGGTGCAGACAGTCGCATAATTCCAGGGGCCCGCTCATACCTCAGACAAGGTCCAGAAGTTCTCCTGAGTGGTTCCTTCTTTCTTTTTTGTATCATTGATATTCTAGTTTAGCTTCTATGGAAACGAGGAAGACTAAACCTGAGGTTACCACTCCGCAACACAGACTATCATACCACACAATTACTCTTCATAACACATAATCCCACTTTACATAATTCCTATCAACTAAATATCACATACGTTCTATCCACATAATTTCACTGCACAACATACCACATAATTCCACTACAGACAACCTACATCCACTCCACTCCAAGAAACATTAATACAACACTTTTACATTTACAAAGCCAATAGCTCTAACTCTCGCAAATGCGAAACCTATTACATTGCAAATGCTTCTTTAATTAGTAGTCACGTTTGCAGAGAGGTGGAGAATGGGGGCTGGGCCTCCAAAAAACACTCGGGAATTCCACTGCATAGGACTTACAGGAGGTACCAGGAGGGCTTCTTGGCCCCCAACGTCTGTCAGGAGAAAAATGTACTTCATCCCCCAACCTGTAATGTGCCCGGAGGCACATTTGCAGAGTGGTGGAGAAAGGGGGGCATGGTCTCCAAAGACCTCTAAGCAATCCCACTGTGTGGGGCATACTGGAGGTAACAGGAGGGGAAGTTGTCCCCAAAGGACAACTTTGGGGACCAACTACCCCTCCTATTACCTCCAGAAAGTCCCACACAGCAGCATTGGTAAGATCTCGTAGCAGGCCACACCCCCTTTGCCCACCAGTCTGCAAATATGCTCCCTGGTGTGCTCTTCAATGGGGATAAAAATCCCCTTCACTGCTGGGGGTGGCTAGCCCTCCTTTTACCTCCAGTAAGCCCCACACAGCTGGATTGCTGAGTGTGATCTGAGGTCACGCCCCTTTTTTAGACCACTCTGCAAATGCACCGCCTGGTTCACTGTTGCTCAGGGAAGAAGTCCACTTCAGTCCTGAGGTCCTCAGTGCCCAAGAGGACCTCATCACCTCACCAGCAGTGCACCAAGCAGCGCATTTGCAGACTGGTGTAAAAAAATGGCATGGCTTCGGACCACCTAATTAAGCAAAACCCCAGTGAGGTGGCGGTCCCGGGGCTAAGGGGGCCCACAAGGCCCCCACACACATATTTAAGTAAAGCCCTGGGGAGGTGGTGGTCCCTGTGGCTTGGGGGGCTGGAAGGCCCCCCAATATCTGAATGAACCGGGGAGGTGGCAGTCCCCAGGGCAGCGAGGGACAGCAGGAGCCCCCATGCATTTTATTAAAAGCCCCAGGGAGGTGGTGGTCCCGGGGCTGCAGGGGGGCTGCGTACCCCCCACGCATAATTAATTAAGCCCCAGGGAGGTGGCATTCCCCGGGGCTGTGGGGGCACGTGAGGACCCCGCATAAATTTAGCATATTGCCCCCGGGACCTGGCCCAAACAGGGGTTAATTTTTTATTTTCTCTGCAGGATTCGCGCACCCAACGCAAATCCAGCAGTTAAAAAAAATGTTTTTGAGGCCCTGTGGGGCCCCCTGACCAGGCCTAGGGGGTCAGGGTGTTTCTACTCTGCCCCTTTTCTTTTTGTTATCATTTTATTACCATTTTTCTTGTGACTTGGTTTTACCAAGTCACAAGATGGCTGTTAAAACGTCTTGGTTTGGAGTGTTGGCAGTCAATCAAAATGAAGCTTGTGATTGGGAGGGTTTGCAAATCCTCCAGTCAACAGATATCGATTTTTTTATTTTTTTATTTCCCAGGAACTACTGAATGGATTTACACCATTAAAAAAAAGAAAGCTTTCGGAACCAAGACCTACCCTTTTGCCAGATTTGGTGTAATTCCGTTCAGCAGTTTGGGTTGTAGATTTCTCTAAAGTTTACTATAGAAATTAACATGGATAAAATGTGTTTTAGGATCCCCTTTTTTTCCCAGCCCCTGCTTGACAAATCAGCCAGAAGCATGCAAGACAGGAGCTTACCTGAGCGAACCATTAGGTTTGGCGAACCCAGGATGTGGTGCAATTCTATTTTATTTTGTGCCCTCCACCACCGTCATAAAGTGTTTCAGCCCTCTAGGGGCCATATGTATATATATTCACTGAAAAAACCATAGGTTTCACACCAGCTATAGTTAGGGATTAGCATTTAAAAAACCTATTAAATTCACTGAAAAAAACATTAGGTTTCACACCAGTTTTAGTTAGCTGGTAATTTTACTGACATAAAACCATTGAAATTCCACGTTATAGTTAGTTGGACTCACTATAACTTGCGCGCCTGCAATGCACTGCTGATGACGTCACATATTACATCACTCATGACATGGTCAGTGACATCACTCATGACAACACTGATGACACCATCCAGTGAATGTGTGTCTTTCTGAAATATCAATATGTTTTATATATGTATTTGTAAAGGTCGATGGACGAATACATGTTTGAATAAGTGTTTTAATGAATGTTTTTTTTTTAATTGATTGGTTAACTGGCTTATTAAGTGTATCTTAGTGAATACATATATTAGCGAGTAACTTTTAAATATTTAAATGTCTGTATCAGTGTTTCACTTTGTGTATAAGTGGCTGTATGGGTTGATGACTGACTCACTGTTTGTATGTGTTTTGAAGACAGCATATGTACTGGACTGTATGATGGATGAGTGTGTATATGTGTGTGTTAGTGAGTAAACAACTGTCTCACTATTGTCTTTATCAGTAACGACATATGTTTTAATCTAGTATATGTGAGTATTGATATATATAAGTGAGTATATGTGAGAGTGAGAGATTGTAAGAGTTCCTGTTTAAATAAGTATGTGTTTCTATAGGTGATTGTTTAAGAGAGTAAGTATGTGTAAGTTTCCTTAGAAGTAAAGTGGTAGTGTGTGTATAGCTGTATATGCAAATAAATGGATGTTCAATAGTTTATTTGCACGTTTGAATATGTGTGTGAGTAACTTTTGGATGACTGTCGGTGTGTAACAGGATGTATATGTCTATCACTACATATGATGAGTCAATATATGTATAAGTGACTATATTGAACTGTTGGTGAATGAGTGGATGTGTATTAGATGGTGGTATTACTGAATTGGTTGTTGTAACTGGTATGGGTATCTCCACTTTTTTGAAAATGTTAGTTACTATTTTTGAATATGTGTTTCAAGGGTTACTTTACAGTGAAAGAAGGTGTGTCACTCTGTCACAAGGATGGTGTCATCAGTAATGTCATGAGTGATGTCACTGACCATGTCATGAGTGATGTAATATGTGACGTCATCAGCAGTGCATTGCAGGCGCGCAAGTTATAGTGAGTCCAACTAACTATAATGTGGAATTTCAATGGTTTTATGTCAGTAAAATTTCCAGCTAACTAAAACTGGTGTGAAACCTATGGTTTTTTCAGTGAATTTAATAGGTTTTTTAAATGCTAATTCCTAACTATAACTGGTGTGAAAGCTATAGTTTTTTCAGTGAATTTCATAGGTTTTTTAAATGCTAATTCCTAACTATATATAAGGCCCCAAACCTATGTTTTTTTCTTTGAATTTCAACATTTTGTTAATAGCAAATGTCTATAGCTATGAAATGTAATATTTTTTAAAATGAATGAATCCTATATTTTATTTGTATTTAAAACACATTTTGTAATGTTTTTTTTTAAAAAAAAATTTTTACCCTGGAGCGCTCCCGGGCCGCGCCCTGGTGAGCGCCCCGGAGAGCGTAGTCTTTTGAAGCGTACCGGTGCGCGAACCGGGAAGCGTCCCGTTAGCGCCAATGTCGCGAACGAAAACATGATCGTGACGTATCGCGTAGCCGCGTCCGCGTGATACGCACGGCGTAAGCGCACCCGGAAGCACTCGAGTGAATATGATAGTGCAACATAAACATCCGACGCGCTTACGCGACGTGACCCTGGGCGCGCCCGGGGGCCCGTCGCGTAAGCGCGCCGGTCATGTGACCTGAAAATAACACTTTTTATTGGTGCAGAACAGTTTTGGTTTATAATGATGAAATCCCTGGTCTTGTGGCCTGAAAATAACACTTCTCATTGGTTCAGGCCTTTTTTTTCCAAATGATGAAAGACCCCACCTTTTTTCCTTATTCTGAATTTGTCCTTTGACTTAGGAAGACCTGTTTTGCAATCTTTCAGGTATATTTTGTACTTTGAAATGGATACAGTAGCAGCAGCAGCTGGACCACCACAACCACCAAGAGGACCACCACAAGATTACATTGGTGGTCAACAAGAGGGTGAAGAGGAGGAGGAGGAGGAGGAGGAGGAGGAGGGGAGTAGAAGATGGCTGGAAGAACACAATACCCCATACCAGCCAAGACCAAACATTGTATGGGAGTTTTTTCGATCCCAGAGGGGAAGAAAAAAGTCAATGCGGCCAAGGTGACTTGCCTAATCTGTGGCATAGAACTTTCTAGGGGGAACCCGAATAAAAAATATTCATTCGGAAACAACACCATGATTAGACACATGCAGCGCAGGCATCCGATCAACTATTCTGCTGCAGAGATGAGGGAACTGGCTAGTAACCCTCCCCAATCTACAAGCACCACCTCCAAAAGAAAGCAACCCACTCTGTCGGGACCAGAAGCAAGGGAGACGATCCCTTGCATTCAGCCACAGTTTGCGGATTTCCGAATAACATATATTCGTTGTGGGAAGACCATCTCCTATGGTGAACTGAGCATAAAGCTCATCGTCCTTGCTGGGGACAACCACAAATTCCCCAAAAAACCCTAATTTTTTCTTTTTTTTTTTTGCTCCAGTTGAGCCATTTTCAATTCCCTGTTTTTTCGTTTCTCCCCATGAAAAATACAAAAAAAATATAAAACTGTTCAGAAACCCCCAAAAAAGTAAAATATGTTCAAAAAAACTATAAAAAAATATAAAACAACAAAAAGAAGAAAAAAACAGTTCTTTTTAGAACTACCTCCAATTTATAAAAAAAGGCTAAATTTTTTTAAAACTCTGTCATTCTTCTTTCCCCATGGGCAGCTCCCCGGTCCGCTCCCCGGTGCGCGTACCGGGCGCTCCCCCCGCGCAAATCAAAAATATATATATATATATTTTGCTCCACGGGACCCTTTTATAGCCCCCACATCAAACCTAGGGGGTCAGGGTGGGTCTACCCTGCCCCCTTATGGTCATTTTCCCCTTTTTTTCCACCTCTTCTGTCTCTATCCTACCGAGACACAAGATGGCGGCCGGTCCGGACTGTTTCGAATGTTTACAGACACCCGAGAGCCAATCAGCTTTCCGTGCGCACCTCGCGTGTCGCGCCCGCTGCGCTCCCCGGTGCGCGTACCGGGGCGCGGCCATAGATATATATATTTTTTGAACCTAAATTACTCAAAAACCACTGGAGCACATATCTTGAGACATAGCAAAGGCACATCGGGCTACCAGTCCCTACAATTTTGCCAAGTTTGGTGAAAATCCATTCAGCCGTTCGGGCTAAAAGTGAGTTCGACCGCCACATGGAAATTAACATGGGGAAAACACGTTTTGGGACCCCCCTTTTATCTCGGCCCCTGCTTGACGAATCCCCCCCACATTTTCAGGGAAGGAGCGGAGCGGAGCGGGCCACGAACTTTGAGAAATTCGCGAAGATTCGTCCACCGGCGCCAAAGTTATTCCCAATATATTGTTGCGTATTTCCTATGGAAATAGATCCTAACTATAACTACCTACTGGTGACCGCCAGTAGGTAATATATATATCAGCAACAGCTCCCAAACGTCCACCCGCTTGAAACGCGAAATCACGGGCGCAGACTAACTCTTAGTGCAGCTTTATTTTATTTCCTTACATCTGTCAAGACGCATTTCAGCCGTCCAAGCGGCCTTGATCACCTGACCATGCATACTGACTCACCCATATTTAAAGTGCTAGTGCATCACATTTTCTGGTCACATAGAAGAAATACTGATGTCTGTATTAATACATTCTCAACAGATATTTGACGCCAGAATTTGAAGTTGTGTTAAATAACAGCTTAAATGCTTACAAAACAACCACATCATCACATTTAATAAATTATATCAATTATTTGCTGTTGAAACAAACATTACTATATAAATGCTTTCAATTATTTTCTCATGAACCAGATTGATGCTGTCTAAATATCCTTAAGTCTAAGTGCTCACCTCAAACGTTGAAAAACATTAAACCTAAAAAGTTATATTATTTCATTAAAAATAAAATCCCACAGTCACTTTATAACTCTTTTAGTAAACATTGCATAATTTCAATTTTCTGTCATCAAACTGAACTGCAAACAAATCCTTAGTAAGTTACCAACAGCAACTTAGTAACATGCTAAAAAAAGTATAATAAACACATTCTAATGCACCCGAGGCCATTATTAATTCTGTCCAGTAGAGACAGTCCTATGATTAGAAATTCATTCATTTCATGATTCATTGAATAAAGTGCCATGGTGCTACAATACTACGTGTTTAAAGTGACTTATGCCTTAGTGCTAAACATTACAGTGACTAGTACCTATTCAGTGCAAACAAGGAGATGAGTTTGAAAAGATTCTCAAAGAGTGTGCATACTTCACATGTTCTGATGTTGCAACATGGAGCACCTTATATTTGCAGCGAGGATGTGCAAAAACAGCGACCAAACACTATAAAACCAATATAAACAAGCATCACCCAGCGACATGCCTAAAACAATCGATAAAAAGACACATAGATAAAAGATACCCATAATGTTTTAAAACCAATCATTAAAAACAATACCCTAGGGATACCTATACATAGAGGGTTCACTTCAGTTTCATTTAGTATTCCGCCAGGTACATATATATATATATTCACTGAAAAAAACATAGGTTTAGCACTTGTTATAGTTAGGAATTAGCATTTAAAAAACCTTTGAAATTCACTGAGAAAGCCATAGGTTTCACACCAGTTATAGGTAGCTGAACATTGTACTCATACAAAACCATTGAAATTCCCACGTTATAGTTAGTTGGACTCACTATAACTCACGCGCCCGCAATCCACTTATGTTTCTGGTGTATTTAAAATGACATTCTTTAAATTCATGGTTGTAATATGTAAGTTATTTTTAGTTAAATGTATTCTTTTATATTGCTTACTTTTTTATGTGTAATTAAATTGGTATTTAAAAAAAAACAGTTTATATGTTATTGTTTGTTAGTGTGTATATATATATTCACTGAAAAAAACATAGGTTTCAGGTCATATATAGTTAGGTATTACCATTTAAAAAACCATTGAAATTGCTCCTATATAGTTAGTTGGACTAACTATATTTCGCGCACCCGCAATTCACTGCTGATGATGTCACATATTACATCATTCATGACATGGTCAGTGGCATCACTGATGACATCACTGATGACATCACTGATGACATCATCCAGTGACTGTGTGTTTCTATAAAGTTTAAATATGTTTTACATATTGAAGAATGAGTGGATGTATAAGTGTCTGGATGAAGGATTTAGTAGGTGCATGACTGTATGAGTGAGTGATTAAATGTTTCTTAATGAATGCATGGGCTAGTGATTAAACTGTCTGAATGTGTGCATCAGTATGTCTGTTGTTGTGTAAGCTGCTGCATGTGTTGATCAGTAGCTATGTGAGTGGCTATATGGGTTATTGATTGGTTGCCCAAGTATTTGTATGTGAGGCTGAGTGTGTGTGTGGGCAGCTGGGAGGTGTGTGACTCTGTGCATAGATGTGTGAGCAGTTGATTCACTAGGTGTATGGGTTCAAGAGTGCATGTGGAAACAGTTGTATGGGTGGTTGACTGTGTGCATGGGTGTGTTGGTGAGTGAATGGATATCTCAGTGCTGCATGTCCAAGTAAGTATATATGTAAAACACAGTGCATGTGAGAGTTGGCATATATAAATGACTATACATGAGAGCCAGTGATTGTGCGAGTGGCTGTATGGATCAATGTGTACTTGTATCAGTGATTGTATAAGAGGGTAAGTAGTCAGTCAGTCAGTCAATCACTTTTATTCGATTTTTAAAAAATCATAAAAAGACACAGGATACATTTCAAAGGTTACACGTACAGAAAAGTTAAATAACACAGGGAGAATATTTACATAATATGTACATAATAATTCATAGTTCATAGCAGCTGAATGTAAAGTGACATGAGCGCACGCAATTCCTATATACAGAAGAAGTAGATAAAAAGGTTAAAAAGGTACATTTAAAATATATAAAACATAGCTAAATCTATTTTCTTGTGAGAGTTAAATTCTTAAAAACAGTTGCCTTTAAAAAATTTTGTTTATAATCAATCCGTTATTACATTTTCTGTGCTTTTTATTGATGCGTACTCCTGCTGCTAAAAAACTTGCAACATGAAAGGTGACGTGTGCATTGTGCAAAAGTTGCAGGAATAAGAGCGCTGGCTTCACGTGTAAGAAGCGGGCCTCTCTAAGGATGGGGACAAGATATTTCCTTCTGATTTTATCATAGTGATCGCAGAACATAATAAAATGTAGGGTGTCCTGGGGTGAGAAGTTATCACAATCACATGGTTTATTGTTTTCCGGCGTCTCCCATCTATAGTATGAGCCCAATAAAAAATGAATTAAATTCAACCGAAATCTAATTAAAAGAAAGCGGTGGAAAGAGTTGTTTACAAGTATCAGGTAGGGTTCTGGGCCTGGGACGGTTTTCAATCTGAAATTCCTTCTCACTGTAAATTTCATAAGTTCGGTTTCCTCTCGGTCTGAAATAAAAAGGTTCATCAGTGAATCCTTAACTGTTTTAACATCCGCTTTGGTTATGCTCACAGGTGAATAGAAAAGGTCTATGCGTCCCACCTTTGCTAACATATTTTTTACATACAACATCCAGGGGATCTTGAGAACTCCATCCAAATTTAAACAATCTTCTAGGATTTTATGATTTAAAGAGATCTCTTCATTTAACCAGGTTTTGAGCCAAGTAGTAACCGGGGCAGATTTTATCACATCAGAGACATACCCAACTCCCAGTTCTGAGTGAGTGGAAAAAGTAGGGGTAGACTGGGGAACAGAAAGCAATGATCTTAAAAACCTGTTTTCTGCCCTTTGAATAGGGACAGGCTCTATGTATCCCCAGATTGAAGCCCCATAATTAGCGATTGCGATGCTCTTGGCATTATATACTTTGAGGATCGCGCTCGTCGGTCTTGAACCCAGTTTTCTGGCAAAATTCAGGATGGCTCCTGTCGATCTGCTTAGTGCATTAGATTTGGCCTTAAGTTGGGGACCCCACGTACCTTTATCATCAAATAGGACGCCCAGGTAGGTAAAAGAGGGAACCCTCTGGACCTCCTTTCCTAGACAGACCATCGTTATTGGTCTCCTCTTTATCCCTTTTATTCCCATGATCATGACGTGAGATTTTTGTGTGTTCACTTTTAGGTCTAGTGAGGTCATGAATTCCCCAAAGGAGGCCAGGAGTTTATTCAGGGCAACACCGGTTCTCGCCAAGAGGACCGCGTCATCCGCGTACAGGAGAACTGGAATGTTAGTGTCTCCTGCACGCGGGACGTCGGCGCCCAAGGCAGAGAGAACCGGAAGAGGGTAAGTATGTGGTAGTATATGTTTGAATAAGTAAGGTGTTGTGTGTATAACTGTATAGATGAGGAAATGGGAGTGTGATTGATTCTTTGCATGACTGACTAGGTGTGTGAGTAACTCCATGGATGAGTGGCAGTGTTTGAGTGTCTGTATAGGTGTATGAGTGCATATGATAGTGTTGTATTGATGAGTGACTGTATGTATGAGTGATTGTATGGGTGAATGAGTGAATGTGTGTAGACCTAGGAATCAGTGAGTGCGTATGTGGTAACTGGTATTGGTGTGTCAATGGTCTCAAGAATGGCAGTCTGTATTTAACACTGGGTGTATCAAAAGTTATATTAAAGTTTGACGAGGTGCATCGCATTATCACATGAATAATGTCATCAGTGTTGTGATCAGTGCTGTCAGTTGATGATGTCATCAGTGATGTCATCAGTGATGTCATTTGAGATGTCATTAGTGATGTCATCAGTGATGTCACTGACCATGTCATGAATGATGTAATATGTGACATCATCAGCAGTGGATTGCGGGCCCGCGAGTTATAGTGAGTCCAACTAACTATACCGTGGGAATTTCAATGGTTTTGTATGAGTAAAATGTTCAGCTAACTATAACTGGTGTGAAACCTGTGGTTTTTCCAGTGAATTTTAAAGGCTTTTCAAATGGTAATTCCTAACTATAACGAGTGTTAAACCTATTGCTTTTTCAGTGAATTTCAAAGGTTTTTTAAAAGCTAATTCCTAACTATAATGAGTTTGAAATCTATGGTTTTTAAAGTGAAATATTAAGTTTTTTTAATAGCTATTTTTTATAGCTATTAATTATTATAATTTTTTTAAATTATTTAAATAATGTATATTTTTCTAACATTAATTTTTCAATGTATTTTTCCTGTGTTTTAAAAAAAAAATCTTTTTACCCTGGAGCGCTCAGGGTACGCGAACCCGTAAACGCACCCATACACGTAGCGAGAGCGCTATTCCCGCGTGCGAAAAAATATATAATTATGTATTTAAAGTAATAACTGTATTTCACCTTTAAACGCATTTAAGAAAATCTAGCAAAACGTCATTCTGACGCTCTGCGTAAGCACCCCCGGAAGCGTTCCCGGAAGCGCCTACGTACGTGCCGCGTAAGCGCCCCGGAGCGCGTATCGTAAGCGCGCGTCAAGCCATGTGACCTTAAAACAACACTTTTGATTGGTTAATAACAGTTTTTTTTCACAAGTAGGGAAACGCCCCACCCATTTCCCTCACAACCTCTCTCTTTGCTTTTGCTGAGACAACACCTCTTGTCTGTTCCTGCAAAAAAAAAATCTTATTCAACCATGTCTGGTTCCCAGAACCCTTCCCAGGACCAGTCCTCAGACTCTTCGGATGGATTCCTGCCTGAGGCCCCCCACAGAGAAAAGTGAAGGACCACTTCATATGGAAGTTTTTCTCTTTTCCAGAGGGGGAGAAAAAATGCAATGCTGCCAAAGTCACCTGTAAGATTTGTGCCACTGTCCTATCACGTGGGAATCCCACCCGGAAGTATAGTTTCGGGAATGCTACTTTAATCAGGCATGTTGAGAGGAGGCACCCGAATAATTATGCACGGGAGAGCACCAGGGCCCTGGCTCGCAATCCACCGCAAGATGGCCCCTCCACTTCCACCGGAGTTTCAACATCATCAGTGAGAGGAAGACCAGCAGTGATGATCCTAAATATTAAGCTGTTTTTGGAGATATTACAATTCATTGTAAGCAGTGTGACCAACTGCTCTGTTCTGGGGAGCAGAGCATTGAACTAATTGTTAGAAAGAGGAAAGAACACCGCTCCGCCCCTCAGCCCTAATTGTTCCCCTTTTTTTGATCCTGTTGAGCAGTTTTGCATTCCATTGTTTTGTTTTTGTTCTGAAAAAAATATAAAAACATTTTAAAACGTTCGGAAAAAGTAAAAAAAATTAAAAACAACAAAAGAGTTCTTTCTAGAACTACCTCCAATTCTCCAAAAAGAGCTATATTCCTTACATATTGCGTTGTTCATTTTTTCAATGAATGTGTACTGCATAACTTTTTGGATGAAATGACTGAATGAAGGGGAGAAAGTTACTGATGGAACAAATGACAGAAGGGGAGTGAGTAAAGGTGAGTTGATGACAGTGAGGAATGCAAGGTGAGTGAGGGTGAGTGAAGGAGGAGTGACAGAGTGAGAGGATGGAGGGAGTGAGGGTGAGACAGAAGGAATGAGGGAAGAGGAGTGAGGAAGTGAGAGGACAGAGGGAATGAGAGAAGGAGTGAGTGAAGTGGAGTAAGGTGAGTGAGAGAAGGGGAATTACTGAGGGGGCGATTGAAGGGAAGAGAGGGGAAGGGAAGTAAAGCAGGGGGACTGAAAGAAGGTGAGTGTGGGAGTGGAGTGAGAGGAAGGGGAGTGAACATGGGGAATGAGGATAAGTGAGGGAAGTGGATTAAGGGAACAGGGGTGAGGGACGGTGACAGAAGGGCAGTGAGCGTGAGTAAAGAAGAGTGAAAGAGGGTGGATGAAAGCAAGTAAGGGTAAGACAAGGGAAGTCAGGGAGTGAGGGGACAGAGGGAGTAAAAGAAGGAGTGCCAGAAGGGGACTCAGTGAAGGACCAAAGAAAGGTAAGTGAGGGAGTGTGGTTGAGTTATAGGGAGTGAGCATGACGGAAGAGGAGTGAGAGAGTGAGGGGATGGAGAGAGTGAGGCTAAGAGAGAGGGAGTGAGGGAAGGGGAGTGAGGAAGTGAAAGGACAGAGGGAGTGAGAGAAGGAGTGAGTGAAGTGGAGTAAGGTGAGTGAGGGAAAGGGGAATGAGTGATGGAGCAAAGGAAGGGAAGAGAGGGGAAGGGAAGTAAAGCAGTGGGACTGAAAGAAGTTGAGTTTGGGAGGGAAGTGAGGAAAAGAGGAGTAAACATGGGGAATGAGAATAAGTGAGGGAAGCGGAGTAAGGGAACGGGGGTGAGGGAGGGTGAGAGAACAGTAGTGAGGTTAAGTAAAAGACTGATGAGAAACAAAATTTTGTTTGTCAAACTTACCTTATAAGTAATGTAAACTTAATTACATATTTTTACTAAATTTAGTATCTGTGGAAGATGAAAAAAATATGTTATAATTTGTATAATAAGAGACAAGGCAGGAGATTAAAAGTCATAAAAGGGTACTAAGAGATAAAGTAGGAGTGAAATACACAGAAAGGGAAATAAAGTAACAGTGAAGGACAGAGAGAAGGAAAAAGAAATAGAGGGAGAGCTAATTACTAAGAGGATAATGAGGCGGATAGATTCAGTAACAGAGAGGAAGAGAGGGAGAGAGAAATGAATTGAAGGTGAGTAAGATACTAAAGGAATGTGAGTTAGCAAAACTAAATGAGGAAAGGGGAGTAAGGAAAGCGGAGTGAGTGAGAGGGAAGAGGGACTGAGTGAGGGTGCATTCACGACAATGAGGGATGGAAGGTGAGTGAGGTGAATGAAGGGGCATGATAGAGTGAGGGGACAGAGGGAGTGAGGGTAACAGAGAGGGAGTGAGGAAGAGGAGTGAGGAAGTGAGAGGACAGAGGGAGTGAGAGAAGGAGTGAGTAAAGTGGAGTAAGGTTAGTGAGGGAAGGGGAATTACTGATGGAGCAAAGGAAGGAAAGATGGATAAGGGGAGTGAAGCAGAGGGACTGGGAAAAGGTGAGTGCAGGAGGAGAGTGAGGGGAAGGGGGGTTAAGGATGGGGAATGAGGATAAGTGAGGAAAGTGGAGTAAGGGAACAGGGTGAGGGAGGGTGAGAGAAGGGCAGTGAGGTTGAGGAAAGAGGGGTGATAGAGGGTGGATAAAGGCAAGTGAGCGTAAGACAAGGGGAGTGAGGGAGTGAGGACATAGAGGTAGTGAAGGAAGGAGTGAGAGAAGGGTACTAAGTGAGGGAGCATAGAAAGGTAAATGAGGGAGTGTTGGTGAGTTTAAGGGAGTGAGTGTGAGGGAAGGGGGAGTGACAAAGTGAGGGGATGGAGGGAGTGAGGGTAAGAGAGAGGGAGTGAGGGAAGGGGAGTGAGGATGTGAGAGGACAGAGGGAGTGAGAGAAAGAGTGAGTGAAGTGGAGTAAGGTGAGTGAGGGAAGGGAAATTACTGAGGGAGCAAAGGAAGGATAGAAGGGGAAGGGGAGTGAAGCAGAGGAACTGAAAGCTAGAAAGTGGTGGAGGGGAGAGAGGGGAAGGGGAGTGAAGGAATGGGGAATGAGGGGTAGTGAGGGAAGTGGAGTAAGGGAACGGGGGTGAAGGAGAGTGAGAGAAGGGCAGTGAGGGGGAGTAAAGAGGGGTAATAGAGGGTGGAAAAAGGTGAGTGAGCGTGAGACTAGGGGAGTATAATATATATTTCACAATACAAAATGCAAAATAACTTGTACAACATGTTATATGGTTTATTTTTGCTGTTCTCAGAATATATTGAATTTCACTAAAAACAGTGAGTTCAATACTACTCATCATATGACAGCGGGGAAAAAAACACAATCAAAAAGATTGTGTTTAAAAAACCCATATAACTTTTCAATAAATAATGGAAAATTTAGAAAAAATATATCTTAACTCATTTTTTTTTTCTTTTTCTTTTTTTTTTTGAAAACCTTTATTGTGCATCAAGTCAGAACAAATACGGGCCTACAACCGTCCGGCCGGCCGCGGAAACAGTAAAGCACCAATGCAACGTTACAGCGACACAGTAATATCTCTCATTGAAGCAAGCAGTAAAAAGGGTTACACTGTAGTTATCGTATTACCATGTCTCAGAATCCGTGAAGGTTAATTTTAAAAGTTTCCATCGCTACCATTAAGAGCAGGTCATATTACTCCGTACTAATACAATTAAGGGAAAAGAAACGAGGTCCGTGTAGGTGGGACTTCCTATAGACACCTTTACCAATCAGCACAGTTTGCAACTTGCAGGTCCCAACCAGAGGATGGCCACAGAATATACACACCCCTAAAGAGGACGCGACATCTCAACTAAGACCACGCTACCACCCATCCCCCAATATGCCTAACACGGGCCAAGAGAAAAGAGAAAAAGCATATAATAGCAAAAAAGGCACCATAGAAAAAAAAAAAACAGAACTAAAAGTACCCCCCCACCCTACACACATGCAGAGGCTACGGCCTACCCCCCCCCCCTAGCAGAGTGCTTGTCTCCCCATAACCCAAAATATAGCGAGAAACAGAAAAATGAGAAGGAGAAAAAAGACAGAGAGAAGGGAAGAAAGAAGAAAGAGTACAGTTCACCTAGAGAAGAGTTCCGTTAGGAAAGAGAAAGAAAGGAACATAAGTCACAAAAGACCGGGGGAGGGCCATAAGAACATGTCCAAAACTGTCAAAGTACAAGTGCGCAGGTCGGAGAAAGCGGCAAGCAGGGCTCCAGAATCTCGAAGCTGCTGCGAGACACGGCAGCCTGCCCCGTCCCGCGGCCCACGGCGATCGTCGTTGCACTCGGGCCAGGCGCACCTCAAGAACAAAGACCCCGAGCCTGCCTCGCCGAGTCCGGGGGAGGTGAGGGCGTTGCAGCGCTTCTACTGCCGGGAGCCGACTTCAAGACACAGCGGCAGGATCAGGCTGCCCTCCCGGTTCCGCCAGCGCCGAGTATTCCAGGAAGTGCGTGCAGGATGTCGCGGAAACCGGGAGAGCAGCTCAAAGGTAAGCGGAGCCGAGGAGTCAGGCGGCCATCATGGTCGCTGGCCAGGCTCCTCCCCTCTTAACTCATTTTTAATTCACTTACTTTTCCACGAGGCCAAATAGTATATGGAAAGTCCTTTTCTTTGGAAATTACTCAATAGTACTCTTAAACTTCCATTTACCCGACTTTCTGAATGAAAAGCTCCAACATCTTTTTGATCATGTAACAATAGTTATATTTCCACCTCTGGCTCACTCATGATCAACATTTCCTATAATACTGATATCACTCACTATGTGATACACTTACATTACCTCTATGACAACTACAAGTTTTTTATTATCTTGATCACTCACAAAGTAATTTTGAACAGCAGACTAAGTTTTATTAACTGCTCCAATCTTCATAGGCCAATTACCTTTCCTAAAATTTCGGTTGTAGAAACACTAGGTAAGAGTTTTGTAAGTCAAAAGGCAAACGTTGTTTGAAAGTCAATTGAGTATCATTACAATTAGTCCAGCCTTTTTGACATTTTAAATAAGCTGTGTAATGTCGTGATGTTGTCGAAGGACCATCATGGAAAATAATTGCTGCAGTTTCAAAGGTACTTCCTGAAATTGATAATTGAGAAGCCACACAATTTTTTATTAAAGTTGTCAATTTAGTTCCATCAGTTCTACATCATTGGAACATTAAAATTACATACTGTCCATATCTTTGTATATATAATGTTGATAGCATTGCAGATTTACATTGAGTACAGACCATGTTTTGATTTGCTTCTCTAACTAGATTATTAAAAGACACTGATTTGCAGTCTGGTTAAGTCAAATATATAAATCTTTCAGTGTCTATTGTAGTAGTACTTGAAAAGGAACAATTGTTGCAGTTATGCTGCCATTTATAAGAAAGGCTAAAAAGATTTTCTACATCTATACCTTCTTCTTGCAATACAACAAGCATATACATTAGAAATTCCTGACAATCTTGCTGAATATTCTGTGAAAATTGATTTAGACCAGAACATATGTCTAAAACATTTCGAATTTCAGAAACACTTTCTATTTTTGTTGTATCACTGCTACATTTCTCAAACACAGAATTCAACAAACAAGAAAATCTTTGATCCCGATTTTCAACAATCTGTTCTTTTAAAGTTTGGAGAAAAAAACAACATTAACCACTACATTAGTATACGCAGAGAGAATTTATCTTTGTGGCCGCTGCAGTATATAGATTGACCATAGCCAGGGTATGGCTCGATAGAAACCCACATGCTATGCAAAACTGGCTGGCTAACTTATTAGCGGCTTGTAATCTGGAGAAACCTATATATGCTCGGAAAGGTGTTCGGGGTAAGATGAGAGGATTGAGAATTTGGGAACCTATATCCAGGTGGAAAGATAGTATGGGTCCGCATTAAGATTCTTATTGTAATGCAGAGCTAAAAGTTGTACTGTATACATATAATATAATGATTTACTTCTTTATTTTGTAATTTATGATTGATATGAAATGTTTAAATGTACAATGTGCATAGTTTGGAAAAATAAAAAGATATTTAAAAAAAAAAAACACTACATTAGCATAGCAGTTGACACCAGGACTGTTTTCAAACTGAAATCCAACAACATCTTTAACTGAATCCTTTTCCTTTCTGCTTACAATTACTGGTTCATCTGCTTTTTTTTTTTTGCTACAACTTCACTACAATTTTTCTCATTTCTTCTTTTTCGGCCTACCACACGCTTTTCAAATAGAGGATATTGAGGTAAATTTGGAGCATACTCTCTTCTTAACCTATTATATTCTTTTACACAATTTAGATCTGCACTAATCTTTGTCTCATCAAAATCAATCAAGTACAATCCAGATAAAGTTCTGACTCGAGATAAAGCAACATATGCCATACCCTCCTTGAACACCAAACTTCCAATATTCGCCAAAGCTCTATCTACACTTAAACCTTGAGATTTATGAATAGTCACCGCATATGCCAAAGAAACAGGAAACTATTTTCGGCGGACATATAAATCTTTCACAAGTAAAAATCGAGCAGAACAACAACTGAATTCTTGTACTTCTTCAATTCCATCAAAATCAATTTTTAAAAATTCAATTCCATCTCTATTTCGGTAATTCACAAAACCAACAACATGACCCATTGCACCATTTACTAAACCTCTTTCCGCATGTAAATTCCATAGTAAAATTATACAACAATTTCAACATGCATACAGAGTCTTTTCCAAGCCAGCAGTTTTAGATATTGTCTTCTCTAAAGAATCCAATTTTGATTTCAACTTTTCTGACAAAGTAATAGTTGCTCCTTCATGCTCTATTTTATCAATAGCTTCCAGTTTCACAATCTCGTGATGTTCTAACTTTAACATTTTGTTGTTGAAGATTGAACATTCTTGCAGAGTTGGCATCAAGCATATCACAGATTTGTTTTCAGCAATTTTCTTAAAAATATTCTCTGGGAGAATATTTTCGTTTGGAAATAAATTTGAAAATAATTGTGCCTGTAAAGCTTCTTTGCCATGCTCGCTTACTTTTCCAATTCTTACATCTTGTAGAATATTTTTATAATCTTCATCCTTTGCCTGTCGCATATTTTGAAGCAGTTCTGCATATTTGAAATTTTACCATATATTAACATTTCCAATGCTTCCTAGGCACTTCCTGGTATCTTAATGCTTAAGCATTTTAAACACTGGTTGTCCTTTCACTGGAGTTAGCTGCAGTAGATTTACAAAAACAATGATGTGTTTGCCTCCAAGTAACACATCATACTCTGTTTTAAGAATTTCTTGCATTCTTAAATGCACAAAAGCAAGCATTACATTTGATACCATGCTTACCTCATCAATGATAAGAAGTTTCATTTTCTTCAGGACTCTGGAAACTTCACAACAAGCTTCTCCAGATAGCTTGTAGTATTGTAATTTATTATCATGCTCTACTGGCAGCATCAATAAACGATGTAAAGTAATCCCTTTAATGTTATGTGCTGCCAACCCAGTTGGAGCGGTAACAACACAAGAGAGCGATGACTCTGAGAGAGAGAAACTTGTTTATTTAGACCTTGGTCTTTTAAACAGTGCAGAACACACGCATGACTCAGTTATTTTCTGCAGATAAGTTGCAATTGCTTTAATCAGAAAACTTTTTCCAGTTCCTGCTTCTCCACTCACGTACAGTCGGACAGGCATAAATGACGTACATGAGCACTCTTTTTTCTCATGATATAAACCATGCTCAATCTGCTCTGTCACTTCATCATATATTTGTTTTTGATCAACGTTTAGTTCTTTTTCCAAATCTTCTAAGTTAACTACATCCTCCTGAGCTTGTTCCATGGCTCTTTCCACTTTATCCATGGCAGTGGCAGCTTCATTTTGGATAATTGGTCCTCCTAGTGGATCCCGACTGAATGAATCAGAACTCTGACTGTCTTGAGAACTGTCTCTAGCAATCTCCGCTGCAGTTGTAGCTTCTTGCTGTATTTCCTCATTCAACATTTGCAGATAATTTGCAAAAACAGGATTTTCTATTGTTTCCTTGGTTGCATTGAATGAATCTTCATAACTGATAAAATCTCCAAGAAGTTCCTCTTCTGTACGCCATTTGCTTAAAGAGTTGCAAAAGAGCTAAATAGTAAAATTCCCTTTTGTCAGGAGATTCGCAACTCAATTTTCGATGATTAATCAAATGGCCTTTTCTTTGTTTCACCAGACATCCTTCACATTCAATTACAGCATACACTCCTTTATTGATATCTTCTGTGATGTTCCTCTTAAAAGTATAGCTTTGCAGAACTTCATAGAGACAAACGTTCTCAAGATGACTACTTCTATTCGGATAGTATGTATCCAACATGTTTGTCTTCAAAATATCTGTACTGTTTAGTTCTTTCTCTGCCAAATACTCAATTTCATGTACAGATTTCAAAATTCGTTTTCGTGTTGCAGCAAGACCTAGACTCACCCAAATGATTGTTCTAGATTTGTCATACAGACTGGCTGATGATAACCGATCAGAACATTCATATGCTCCGATTTCTCGATGCAACAAGATCTTCAGACTGTAACTGTACAATTTCTTACTTAGACTCTTGTCATGTGAAATTTCCACCCACATTTCCTTCAATACCGTCTTTTCTGATTTTGTGATGTAAGACGTCACATATCGAGCCCCAGCAATAGAGTTGTCAGCAACATATTGAATATCCATGTTAGCATTCCACATGGACAAAATGACTGGGTTGTAGTCATTTATGTATTTGGACTCTTCATTTCTTCTTAAGTTGTATGTATTTTTCGGTGATTTTCTTGTCACAGTATGTCGCAGAGAAGACATAAAATTGTTTACTCTTCTTTTAGATATTACTAGTCGAGGAAATCCAAAACGACATTTTGTGTAGAACTTGTCCTTGGATTTGAACTTTCGACAACAGTATTTTCCACAACGATGGCTTTGAAAGCGTAAAACTTGATGTCTTAAATTGTTTTCTTCTGTACTTTTCGGAACAGCACATGTAGAATACTGTTCAATGAAACTCATCACTGTGTCATCCAAATCTTTTCCAAATTTGGGTTTATCTTTGATCCATAGCAGCATATGTATGTGAGGAGCACCTCTTGCTTGATACTCCTTTCTCCAAAAGAAATCCAAAACCTCTCCAAGCGGAGGATTTTTTTGTTTGTGATAATAGACATCATAGCTTCAAATCTATGATTGAAATACCTGCATACATTAACTGGTTATAAAGAGCACAGTTCTCCAGGTGTCTTGTATTCTACATTTTCAATGTTTGCATTTGCCTCTCGTAGAAATTCAAGTAAGTCTTTCCAAGCATAATCAGCACAGCTAAGAGTGAGGTTCCTAAGTTTCTTAGCATACATTTCAATTCCCCATGACGACTGTACCAATACTCCTTAGTACCCCGCTGACATGCCATGAGATTAATTAGGTGAGATTCCAAAATACTGTCTTGCAGTTTGACTTTATCCATAAAGTCCCTTGCCGAAACATTTTGCAGATGTACTCTACTTTTCAGTATATGGTTTACTACATAAGAAAGTCCAGACAAGTCACTCTCAAACAGTAGATGAAACAAATATGGAATGCATTGACGAAACCTTGGATCTTCTGCATATAATCTTAAAGTCCGGTATTCAGATGCAGGAATTTGAACAGGTCGGTCGTCATATCGTCCACCTTGCCCTGTTGGAAATAACTGAGGAAAACAACGAGCTTCAAAACTTTCTTCCCATACACTAATGGGACTTCCTTTTGCTTCTTTCATTTGAAACAAGTCAATACCATTCCCCATTACTTCTTTGGAATGCAAAGGATGAACACTATAATGTTTCTTCACTTCTAGAGACATCAACTTTTTCAATTTGCCCAGCTGAGAAATCACTGTCCTCTTCTACAGTTGTTTCCGCTTCTCCATCATATACATTTTTGTAGTAGTGATTGTTTTTTACCAAATACAACGTTGCCTTTTTGACTTTCCTGACATTCACTAATTCTTGCCAGATTTTCTTACTCTTTGTCGGTACACCATTAACTAGAATAAACAGAGGTTCCTCTTCCACTTTTTCTACACCAATTGTATCAATATTTTTCTTAAAATCTAGAGGTAAATAAACAACTCTTCCCTTTAATCCTCTCTGTAAATCTGAAGGAGGCAATTTCCCTGTCTTAGGCTCCATGCGAACAATAGCCTGAAAAGGATGTACACATTGAATCAGAATAGACTCATAGGTATTTAAATCCATCAATTCAGAAGGAATGTCTACCAACTCAAGATTATTATGAACAGCTCTAGCAGGCAGTCTGTTTTCATTTAATTTATTATAACAATATTTACAAATACGTTGATCAGAACCCAAATCAAAAAAAATCTACCAACAAATAAGTTGCAAAATCCTTCCACTCAATAATATTTTCCATTTCACTTTTTACATATAAATCAACTAACCTAATCTGAGTCTTATAATGAGTTTGTCGACAACACACACAATAAAAATTAGGCCTTTCACTTGAACTGACCTTAAACTTTGTAATTTCATGGTCAAATGTTTCTGTACTTGAAATATGTACATTCTCTTCAACATTACCTTCTATTACTGTATAAGTTTCTGCACTGGCCTCTTTTTCACCAAAATAACAAAACTCAATTTCTTCACAAATGTTGTTCACATCTAATTCAGATCCATGCAAAAGAGCATTGTTTAATTGTTTTAGCTTAAGTGCCAGACTTTTTGCATAATACAACCTTCTCACTAATGTCCTCACTTTATTATGATGCACTGCTAACATCCTAAAATTGTGAAGAAAGCTCTGATATACTTTTCATGAAAGACAAGCCAGTGAATGCTCATGCAAACCTGTTTTTTCTCTCACTCTGCAAGGATCTAACTCTTGTAACATCTTCATTTTTTGTTTAAGACTTTTCTTAGTATATGTACATAAGAAATTGCAAAACAAATCAATTGAATCCTTTCGCACACTACAAATACTACTACAATTCCAAGTATACACTGGAGCCTTAGGACATCTCCCTAAAACTTCATCAGCTAACACTTCTTCTGCATTTCTAGGCACAACCGTCCTTCACCTCATATGCTCGACCACTGGTGTCAACTGCATGCACCAAATCATTATCCTGAAAGTAACTCTCTTCATTAAAAATGGCTCACAACGGGAACTATGCTTCCATTCTCCAAAAAAAACATCACAAAAATGAGTCAGATTAATTACTCTTTTCCACTTACATTTTGATTTCAAAACATTGATTACTGTATCTAGTGTACGAATTCTATTGATTACTAAAATATATATATATTTTTTCACTTCAAAAGCCTGATCCACAATCTTCACTATACTTTTCTTTTTCTTGTAGATAGCAGTTTTCTTTTTATAATTATTAACATTTTTAAATAAATTTAAAATAATTCTGTTATAAAACATTCATCTACGAATGTCAATAAATTGATTTCTCCATCTATTACTTTAGACAATATCATCTCTTTGTGCAGGTCTAACATTTTTTGGGGAGCTCTGCTTTTTCTTCGTATTTACAGATGTTTTTTTTTTTCTTTGAAACAATATCCAGGTGTTTTTTACATTGAGTTAATTTCCTTAAAAAGTCCTTAGTTTGCTTACCAGCAGCATTCTTTTTTTTCACTGAGGATTGTGTTTTGGATGAATCTTCTAATTGTGTTTTCTTGGACAATAAAGCATGTTTATAACTTTTTCTTCTTCTTTCCTTCGTCGGCATAGTCTTTTATCTTTCTATAGATGATTACAATCTGTGGTAAAGAACAAATAACATATTATAGACCACTACTAACATACTACATAGCAATGACAATAAGTAAACAATATAAATACTAGTTTACAACATAACTAAGTTTATAGCACAGCAACTGTGTCTCACCAGAATAGGAAATCATGCAGTGAGTGTTGTTTCTCAGTTTATGGCAGTGCAATACAGTTATTAATCTCACTCTCTGCCTGCACCATATCACTCTTTGCGTGTGTCATCTCACTCTCTGCCTGTACCATCTCTCTCTTTGTGTGTGTCATCTCTCCCTTTGAATGTGTCATCTTTCTCTCTGCCTGTACCATCTCTCTTTGCGTGTGTCATCTCACTCTCTGCCTGTGCCATCTTTCTCCTTGCATGTGTCATCTCACTCTCTGCCAGCGCTATCTCTCTCTTTCCGTGTTACATCTCACTCTCTCCCTGCACCATCTCTCTCTTTGCGTGTGTCATCTCGCTCTGTTTCTGCCCCAGTTCTCTGTTTGTGTGTGTCATCTCTCTGTTTGTGTGTATCATCTCAATCTCTGCCTGTGTCATCTCTCTCTTTGTGTGTGTCATCTCTCTCTTTGTGTGTGTCATCTCTCTCTTTGTGTGTGTCATCTCTCTCCTTGTGTGTGTCATCTGACTCAGTCCCTGCACCATCTCTCTCTTTGTGTGTGTCATTTCTCTCTTTGTGTGTGTCATCTCACTCTGTGCCTGCCCCATCTCTCTCTTTATGTGTGTCATCTCTCTCTTTGTGTGTGTCATCTCTCTCTTTGCATGTGTCATCTCACTCTGTGCATGCCCCATCTCTCTCTTTGTGTGTGTCATCTCTCTTTGTGTGTATCATCTCTCTCTTTGCTTGTGTCATCACATTCTCTGCCTGCGCTATCTCTCTCTTTCCGTGTGCCATCTCACTCTCTGCCTGCACCATCTCTCTCTTTGTGTGTGTCATCTCGCTCTGTTTTTGCCCCATCTCTCTCTTTGTGTGTGTCATCTCCCTGTTTACGTGTGTCATCTCAATCTCTGTCTGCACGATCTCTCTCTTTGTGTGTGTCATCTCTCTCTTTGTGTGTGTCATCTCTCTCCTTGTGTTTCATCTCACTCAGTCCCTGAACCATCTCTCTCTTTGTGTGTGTCATTTCTCTCTTTGTGTGTTATCTCACTCTTTGCCTGCCCCAACTCTCTCTTTGTGTGTGTCATCTCTCTCTTTGTGTGTGTCATCTCTCTCTTTGCGTGTGTCATCTCACTCTGTGCATGCCCCATCTCTCTCTTTGTGTGTGTCATCTCCCTCTTTGTGTGGGTCATCTCTCTCTTTGCGTGTGTCATCACACTCTCTGCCGGCGCTATCTCTCTCTTTCCGTGTGCCATCTCACTCTCTGCCTGCGCCATCTCTCTCTTTGTGCGTGTCATCTCGCTCTGTTTCTGCCCCATCTCTCTCTTTTTGTGAGTCATCTCCCTGTTCGCGTGTGTCATCTCAATATCTGTCTGCACAATCTCTCTCTTTGTGTGTGTCATCTCTCTCTTTGTCTGTGTCATCTCTCTCGTTGTGTGTGTCATCTCTCTCCTTGTGTGTGTCATCTCACTCAGTCCCTGCACCATCTCTCTCTTTGTGTGTGTCATTTTTCTCTTTGCATGTGTCATCTCACTCTGTGCCTGCCCCATCTCTCTCTTTGTGTGTGTCATCTCTCTCTTTGTGTGTGTCATCTCTCTCTTTGTGTGTGTCATCTCACTCTGTGCCTGCCCCATCTCTCTCTTTATGTGTGTCATCTCTCTCTTTGTGTGTGTCATCTCTCTCTTTGCATGTGTCATCTCACTCTGTGCATGCCCCATCTCTCTCTTTGTGTGTGTCATCTCTCTTTGTGTGTATCATCTCTCTCTTTGCTTGTGTCATCACCTTCTCTGCCTGCGGTATCTCTCTCTTTCCGTGTGCCATCTCACTCTCTGCCTGTACCATCTCTCTCTTTGTGTGTGTCATCTCGCTCTGTTTTTGCCCCATCTCTCTCTTTGTGTGTGTCATCTCCCTGTTTACGTGTGTCATCTCAATCTCTGTCTGCACGATCTCTCTCTTTGTGTGTGTCATCTCTCTCTTTGTGTGTGTCATCTCTCTCCTTGTGTTTCATCTCACTCAGTCCCTGAACCATCTCTCTCTTTGTGTGTGTCATTTCTCTCTTTGTGTGTGTTATCTCACTCTTTGCCTGCCCCAACTCTCTCTTTGTGTGTGTCATCTCTCTCTTTGTGTGTGTCATCTCTCTCTTTGCGTGTGTCATCTCACTCTGTGCATGCCCCATCTCTCTCTTTGTGTGTGTCATCTCCCTCTTTGTGCGGGTCATCTCTCTCTCTGCGTGTGTCATCACACTCTCTGCCGGCGCTATCTCTCTCTTTCCGTGTGCCATCTCACTCTCTGCCTGCGCCATCTCTCTCTTTGTGCGTGTCATCTCGCTCTGTTTCTGCCCCATCTCTCTCTTTATGTGAGTCATCTCCCTCTTGGCATGTGTCATCTCAATATCTGTCTGCACAATCTCTCTCTTTGTGTGTGTCATCTCTCTCTTTGTCTGTGTCATCTCTCTCGTTGTGTGTGTCATCTCTCTCCTTGTGTGTGTCATCTCACTCAGTCCCTGCACCATCTCTCTCTTTGTGTGTGTCATTTTTCTCTTTGCATGTGTCATCTCACTCTGTGCCTGCCCCATCTCTCTCTTTGTGTGTGTCATCTCTCTCTTTGTGTGTGTCATCTCTCTCTTTGTGTGTGTCATCTCTCTCCTTGTGTGTGTCATCGGACTCAGTCCCTGCACCATCTCTCTCTTTGTGTGTGTCATTTCTCTCTTTGCGTGTGTCATCTCACTCTGTGCCTGCCCCATCTCTCTCTTTATGTGTGTCATCTCTCTCTTTGTGTGTGTCATCTCTCTCTTTGCGTGTGTCATCTCACTCTGTGCATGCCCCATCTCTCTCTTTGTGTGTGTCATCTCTCTTTGTGTGAATCATCTCTCTCTTTGCTTGTGTCATCACATGCTCTGCCTGCGCTATCTCTCTCTTTCCGTGTGCCATCTCACTCTCTGCCTGCGCCATCTCTCTCTCTGTGTGTGTCATCTCGCTCTGTTTTTTCCCCATCTCTCTCTTTGTGTGTGTCATCTCCCTGTTTACGTGTGTCATCTCACTGTGTGCCTGCATCATCTTTCACTTTCTGTGTGTCATCTCTCTCTTTGCGTGTGTCATCTCTCTCTCTGCCTGTGTCATCTCACTCTCTGCCTGCGCTATCTCTCTCTTTCTGTATGCCATTTCAGTCTCTGTCTGCGCTATCTCTCTCTTTCCATGTGCCATTTCACTCTCTGCCTGTGTCATCTATCTCTAATCCAGCATTGAATCAAAGCATGAAAAACAATACATAAAAAGAGTACCCTATAGGCAAAGAGATGCAAACTGTGAGGAGACACAGGTGACATTATAGAAAAATGTGCAAATATAATTCTTTATTTCACACAGACACTCAGTGTGTTAAAGTCATACATTTTTCCAAAAAACATTTAGCATAGTAATTTATTTAAGACACAGAGCACAGCCCATATCAATGACCACTACATTACAATGCAGAAACCTGACTCATTTCCAAAATATATTTCAAATATGCACCATTCATTTTTTTGCCAGCATTACATACTAACATGAGACACAATGCAAAAAGAAACAGTACCCTATAAGCTAAGAGATGCAAACTGTGAGGAGACACAGGTGACATTATACAAAAAATGTGAAAATATAATTCCTTAATAGACAGAGCCACTCAGTGTGATCCTTGTCAAAAATGTTAAAGCAATACATTTTACCTAAAACATTTAGCATAGTAAATCGCTTTAGACACAGAGCACAGTCCATTTAAATGACCACTACATTACAATGCAGAAACCTGACTTATTTCCAAAATACATTACCAATATGCACCATTCATTTTTTGCCAGCATTACATACTGTCATGAGAAACAATGCAAAAAGAAACAGTACCCTATAAGCTAAGAGATGCAAACTGTGAGGAGACACAGGGGACATTATAGAAAAATGTGAAAATATAATTCCTTATTTCACACAGACACTCAGTGTGATCCTTGTCAAAAAATTTAAAGCCATACATTTTACCAAAAAACATTTAGCATAGTAAATCGTTTTAGACACAGAGCACAGCCCATTTAAATGACCACTACATTACAATGCAGAAACCTGACGCATTTCCAAAATACGTTTCCAATATGCACCATTCATTTTTTGCCAGCATTACATACTAACATGAGACACAATGCAAAAAGAAACAGTACCCTATACGCTAAGAGATGCAAACTTTGAAGAGACACAGGTGACATTATAGAAAAATGTGAAAATATAATTCCTTATTTCACAAAGACACTCAGTGTGATCCTTGTCAAAAATGTTAAAGCCATGCATTTTACCCAAAAACATTTAGCACAGTAAATCGTTTTAGACACCGAGCACAGCCCATTTAAATGACCACTACATTACAATGCACAAACCTGACTCATTTCAAAAATACATTTCAAATATGCACCATTCATTTTCTGCCAGCATTACATACTAACATGAGACACAATGCAAAAAGAAACAGTACCCTATACGCTAAGAGATGTAAACTTTGAAGAGACACAGTGACATTATAGAAAAATGTGAAAATATAATTCCTTATTTCACACAGACACTCAGTGTGATCCTTGTCAAAAATGTTAATGCCATACATTTTACCAAAAAACATTTAGCATAGTAAATCGTTTTAGACACAGAGCACAGCCCATTTAAATGACCACTACAATACAATGCACCAACCTGACTCATTTCCAAAATACATTTCCAATATGCACCATTAATTTTTTACCAGCATTACAAAAAACATCAGACACAATGCAAGAATAAAGAAGCCCAATATGCTTGTTAATCTTCCCCATAGTGCATACAGCACTCTATCTATATTAATTGAATCATTACTCACCTTTAAAAATTATTTTGAAGATTTTTACACACACACCAGATTTTCTTGAGCAGAATCTCTGAAATGCACCTCAGACACCAAATAATGGCCACGATTGCCTCTTACTTTTCACACATATGCATGTGTATAACTAATCAAATTTCTTCCCCCACAAATTCAAAACCAAACTAACATTTTACTTGGTTCTTCATTTCAACACTTTCAAAGTCACATAATCTTCAACCATCCCCCTCTGCTCTTTCTGCCTGTTACCATGGTAACACTCCACACTTCATCTAACTGAGCTCACAGCTGCAAAAGTTCATCATACAATGTTGCAAATGAACCCAGCAAGGGTGTTTGACCTCTCAATACACCTGCTTATCCTGTGCAATATTTCTTTAAATGACTTTTTCTCAACCATTAGAATTACTTCTTTAAAAAAAAGAAGCATGCACCCTAATTTTCAGTGTTGAATTTTTGAAAAACCACCAATCATTTCTTCTTTTTCAAGTGCACTGAATCTCAACCACTTTTTTTCAGAACTCCTACTTTCAAACTGCCAATTCATTCCACAACTCATCTGGGTACAACCACATCTACCTTCAAGATTCCTAAAGTCTGGATTGTGGGACATGACTATGTTCACTGGAGTGAAAAGTATGCAGCAAACAGAGGTAGTCCCAACCTTGATTTACCAAATGTGAATATTATGTGGATTGGCCAGACAGGATTGAGATGTCACAAATTGATACCATTGGTACAATCCTTTATGCATCTACCACACCCTGACCTCATAATTGTGCACTGTGGTGGCAAGACCTAGGCACTTTGACTGTAGTAGGTCTGGAAATGCTTTTAAAGGACACCTTTGGGCAATTGATGTCATTTTTTCCAAAAACTGCCTTGGTATATTCTAATATATGCCAAAGGCAAAAATGGAACTGGTCCAACCAATTTTGTCCACAGATTGAGAAAGCAAGGAAACATGTGAATAAATCTGTTTCTGCTTTCCTGAGAGACTACGGTATGGGATCCATATACCACAATAACTCGCGTTACAACATGCAAGGCATCTATAGGAGAGATGGTGTACATTTCTCAGATGAGGGGAACAGTCTTCCTCTTGAATTTTAGACTCTGCATCGGTACCTACTTGTAGGTACTTAAATCACCCACATAACACAACAGCTCTTTTCAGAGCTACCCTACCTCTAAGCACTCTAAATTATTATTTTACTCTAATTTTGTTCACTGTTTTTCCCCGTGGTGCCTGTAAACACCCGTGTAAGCGCACCCTGAGCTTACTCCGCGAAATAAAATAAAAAATAAAAAAAATGTGTTTTTGCCCTTTAGGGTCCTCCTAGGTTCCCCTAAGAATACCTAGGGGGTCAGGGGGTCTTTACCCTGCCCCTTTTGGGTAGGTTGAAGATTATGTGAGTTTGAAAGTGTTGATCTGTATAACCAATTAAAATGTTAGATTGGTTTAGTATTTGTGTGTGAAGAAATTTGATTGGTTAGGGACGGGTATAAGTGTGAAGAAGGAGAGGGAATGACGGCCATTTTGTGATTGCAGTGTCTGAGGTAGATTTGTGAGGAGTTTTTGGTTTTCAGTTTCTGGTGTGAGAATTTTCAACAGCATTCTAAAAGGTTAGTTGTTAATTTGTAAGGGGAACTATGTTGTACACGTTAAGTTAATAAGAATAATGTTTTTTAATGTTGAAGTTTCTTACTCTCACTATCTTTCTCTCTCTCTCTTTTTATACTACCCTAACAGCAATGATGGATCTTAATTAGGAGTCAGATGACATTCTTTTTGACATTTCTGCGACTATTATAGACAATTTGAATGATCCAGTTGATGTGAATACACATAATGAAGACCTTATTGGAGAAGGAGATGGCATGGGGGATTTTTATGATGAATCTTTGGATTCTGACTTAATTGTTCATTGAGTTCCAGGATTCTTCTTGGGAGACTACCGATGACGAAATTTCTGACGATTTAATGTTAGAAGTTCTTTCAAACTACGAAAATTCAGAACAATAAAATTATGTTTAGTAATTAAAAATTGTTTGAGAAATTATACTTTTTTAAATGTAATTTATGAGGTAGTGGCCAAATGATTGTGGTATGAAGTGAGACTTGTAGTATAGAGTGCAACATTTTTGAGTTACATAGTAAATTTACTCATAGTTACTCCCCTTCTCACACTATACTTTCTCCTGTGTGTATCTGACATCTCTTCTCTTTTATGTATTTTTTCCATCACTGTACGTCACTTACTGTCCTTTTCTCATTAAAATCCTAAGTTCCCTTTTTTCAATCTAGTTTTGTAACTCTCTCCATCCCATCACTGCACTGCTCTTCTCTGAAGGACTTCAAAGGTTAAAAAAAATGTTTATTTAAAAAAAAAAAATTGATAGGTCCGCGCACAGGGAGTGCTCGGAGAGTGTGCGGTAAATGCTCGGAGAGCAAACCCTATCACCGTCATTTTGTGGTTTCAGAAGAGAATGAACAATAAAAGTTGAAAACGTGGAAAGGGGGGAGGGTTGAGTGTTCTTGACCCCTAGGCTTTCTCAGGGGTCCCTGAAGGACTCCAAAGGTTAAAAATAATGTTTATTTTTTTAAAAATACTACTTGTAGGTACTTAATTCACCCAGAAACACAACAGAGCTACCCTACCTCTAAACACTCTAAATTCTTTTTTTACTCAAATTTTTTTCTCTGTTTTTTCCCGTGGTACGCGTACCTGTACGCGCACCCGGAGCGCACTCCGCAAAATTTTCCCCCAAAAAATAATAGTGTATTTGCCCTTCAGGGTCCTCCTAGGTCCCCCTAAGAATACCTAGGGGGGTCAGGGGGTCTCTACCCTGCCCCCTTTTATAGTATTCCCCTTTTGTTTTTTCACCTCTTGTGTCTCGATTCTACCGAGACACAAGATGGCAGACTCTCCGGACTGTTTGGAATGTTGGCAGACACCCGAGAGTCAATCAGCTTTCTGCTCACGCACTTCAGGGGCGCGCCGGGTGTGCTTACGGGTACGCATACCCAAAGCGCCTCGCAGCGCGCATATAAATATATATATTTTTTAGAAGTATCTATTCATAAAAACCACTGGAGCGAATTTCACCAAATATAGAATGGCACTTCTGCGTACCAGTCCCTACAATATTGCCAAGTTTGCTGTAATTCCGTTCAGCAGTTCGGGCTGTAGCCGTGTCTAAAAGTCCTATGGAAATTAACATGGGGAAAACACGTTTTGGGACCCCCCTTTTTACTCAGCCCCCGCTTGACGAATCCCCCCAAAACTTTCAGGGAAGGAGCAGAACTGAGCTGGCCAATATTTTGGAAACTTGCACGCAAATTCCTCAATCGACGCCAAAGTTATTCCAAATAGAATGTTGTGGATTTCCTATGGAAACTAGGTCCTAACTATAACTACCTACTGGCGACCGCCAGTAGGTTATATATATATCTATATATATTTATATATCTATATATATATCTATATGCCAGTAATATGTGTTTCCCTGCTGTTTAATGACTAACTTGTCAATGTGCCAAACAAATAACATTTCAGTATTTAACAACATTCTTATGACGGAGGTATTAAGATTTCTGAACGGTGAAAGTTTCATCTGCTCAAATTAGCTTATTGGATGTGGGGCAACTATGATTTGGACAATACAGCAACATAGCAGCAATGTTCTTTTAATATTGTTATCAATGTTTTTTTTATTAAGCTACATTTGAGATAAGCCCTGGCAGCATACTAGTTAATATGCACAATATTCCTACCAATAGCAGATGACACACTCAATTGAGTAACGATTTGACACAGTAACACCAGCATTTATCATACAACGTAAAAATTGTAGATTTGCATTGCGCAGTCATTGTATATGTTCTTGTTTTAAACTGCTTCAGTGCTGATACTCCATTGCAGAGAGCATGATGTTATTGCAGTGGGTGGACAGTGTTTAAGCGCACAGCTAAGTATGTTTTCTATGTCTATACTTACCACAAGTGGGAAGGGCTATATATATTGTGTAAATTATGGCGCCCAACAGATTGAAAAAGGCTTCTTGAAACCCGAAACGCGTATCTCTTATCTCAGGGGTTGAGGGTGGACCTGAGAAAATACATTTTTGCCGCATCTTTATTACCTCGTGTCCATGCCTTCGTCCGTCCAAGGATGTGTCTATGGGAGCTGGATTGTTTGTTCACATATATATATATATATATATATATATATATATATATATATATATATATATATATATATATATATTCACTGAAAAAACCAAAGGTTTCACACCAGTTATAGTTAGGAATTAGCATTTAAAAAACCTATGAAATTCACTGAAAAAACCATAGGTTTCACACCAGTTATAGTTAGGAATTAGCATTTAAAAAACCTATTAAATTCACTGAAAAAACCATAGGTTTCACACCAGTTATAGTTAGCTGGAAATTTTACTGATATAAAACCATTGAAATTCCCACGTTATAGTTAGTCGGACTCACTATAACTTGCGCGTGCAATGCACTGCTGATGACATCACATATTACATCACTCATGACATGGTCAGTGACATCACTCATGACATCACTGATGACATCATCCTTGCGACAGAGTGACAGACCTCCTTTCACTATAATGTAACCCTTGAAACACATATTCAAAAATAGAAACTAATATTTTCAAAAAAGTGGATATACCCATACCAGTTACAACAACCAATTCAGTAATACCACCATCTAATACACATCCACTCATGTGTATGTATATGGGTTATTAGATATTTTTATTAGTATCAGTATGAGTGTCTATATGGTTTGGTGGGGGTATTACTTAGCACATAGATGCATGAGTGACTGACTCTTTGTTTGTATGTGTTTTGAAGACAGCATATGTACAGGACTGTATGGGTGGATGAGTGTCTATATGTGTTTGTTAGTGAGTGAATGACTGTCTCACTAGTGTCTTTATCAGTAACTACATATGTTTTAATCTAGTATATATGAATATTGATGTATATAAGTGAGTATATGTGAGAGTAAGAGATTGTAAGAGTTCCTGTTTAAATAAGTATGTGTTTCTATAAGTGATTGTTTAAGAGAATAAATATGTGTAATTTTAAATAGAAGTAAGGTGGAAGTGTGTGTATAACTCTATATTCAAATAAATGGATGTTCAATAGTTTATTTGCACGTGTGAATATGTGTGTGAGTAACTTTTGGATGAATGTCGGTGTGTAACAGGATGTATAGGTGTATCACTTCATATGATGAGTGAGTATATGTATGAGTGACTATATAGAACTGTTGGTGAATGAGTGGATGTGTATATAGATAGTGGAATTACTGAATTGCTTGTTGTAACTGATATAGGTATCTCCATTTTATTAAAAATTTCAGTTTCTATTTTTGAATATGTGTCTCAAGGGTTACATTATAGTGAAAGGAGGTCTGTCACTATGTCACAAGGATGGTGTCATGAGTGATGTCACTGACCATGTCATGAGTGATGTAATATGTGATGTCATCAGCAGTGCATTGCACGCGCAAGTTATAGTGAGTCCGACTAACTATAACGTGGGAATTTCAATGGTTTTATATCAGTAAAATTTCCAGCTAACTATAACTGGTGTGAAACCTATGGTTTTTTCAGTGAATTTAATAGGTTTTTTAAATGCTAATTCCTAACTATAACTGGTGTGAAACCTATGGTTTTTTCAGTGAATTTCATAGGTTTTTTAAATGCTAATTCCTAACTATAACTGGTGTGAAACCTTTGGTTTTTTCAGTGAATTTCATAGGTTTTTTTAATGCTAATTCCTAACTTTTTATACAGACTCATACCTATGTGTTTTTTAGTGAATTGCTAAAGTATGTTTTTGTAAAAATGAACACTATAATGTATATTGAGATAATATTTTTAATTTAAAATATTTTTTTTTATATTTCGCTTTCGGTGCGCGCACCGGTGCGCGTACCGTCAGCGCACTAACAAAAAAAAAGAAAAAAAAATGAAGGAGGGACTGTGTAATAGATAGTAAGACAGATAAAAAGTGTAAAAGGAAGTAACTGAGAAAAGAAAAATGAATAAGGGAGCAAAAGAAAGAAGAAATAGGAAGAAGACTAAAGCAGAGGTTAAGGGAGATTGTAAATGGATGTTGAAAGTAAAAAGAAGGACAGTTAAGTATGGGAATGTCAGGTAGTGACGGAATCAGAGGAAAAGAATAGCAGTGATTGAGGGAAAGTAAATATCAGTGAATATAAGTAAAAAGGGGTGAAAGAGGGTACATGTAAGTGAATAAGGGTAACACATGGGGAGTAATAGAGACAAACAAGAGAGAGAGTAAAAGAAGGACTGTCACAAAGGGACTAAGTGAACCAGTAAAAAAGGTAAGTGAAGGAGTGTGCATAGGCAGAAGTACTGAAAGAAATTGAATGTGGTCGGAAGTAAACATGGAACAAAAGAATAAGTGAGGGAAGCAAAGTAAGGAAATAGGGGTGCGGTAGGGTGACAGAAAAATAGTGAAAATAAAACAAAAGGTGATAACAAAAAAGATTTTGTAAACACACTTACCATATAATCAATGCAAACTTGTATCTATGAAAGATAAAAGAAAAAACACGTTATAATTTCTTAAAAATATATAATAAAATAGAAACAACAGTTCATGAGGTTTAAAAATCTACAAAAGTTTACTAAGAAATGATGCAATAGTGAAGGATACAAAAACAGAAAGAAAGTAATGTAGAAAGAGAAAAAAAAAGGAAAAAGAAATAGAAAGAGAACAAATTCCTAAAGGTAAATAAGATACTAAAAGAATGTAAGATATCAAATCAAAATCAGTAAAGATAAGAAAATAAAAGAAAAATGAGTGAAAAGGAGAGAAGTCTGATTGAGAAACTATAAATAAAAAAGAGGAATAGAAGATGATTGAGAGTGAGTGAAGTAAAGTAACAGAGTGAAGGGATGAAAGGAATGAAGTTAGTATAGAACGATGGATAAAACAGGAGTGAGAGAGTAAGTACACAGAAAGACAAAAGGAAGAACTAAGTGAACTACAGTACAATGGATGCGAAAGAAAAAAAAAGGAGAAAAAGAAAGAGAGGGTTAGGAAACTAAAGCAGTGGTACTGTGAGAATATGAAAAAGATAAAAAGTGGTGGAAGGAACAGAGGAAATGCAGACAGTTCCTATTAGATTAAGAAGTTGTGAATGAAGTGCACTAAAGAAACAGCGATGAAAAAAGAGTGTAAATTAGTAAAGAGAGGTAAATAAGGGTGAAAAAGAAAATGAGTATAAGACAATGTGAACACAATATAAATTACACAATGCAAACTACACAATAACTTCTACAATATGTTACATTATTTATTTTTGCTGTTCTCAGAATATATTGAATTTCACTTAAATTAGTGAGATCAAAGTCTTCATCATATAACAGCGGGAAAAAAAAAACACAATCTAAAAGATTGTGTTTAAAAAAACCCATTCAAACATACATCTCATATAAGTACACTAATCTTTGATTCACTTACTTTTCCGTGAGACCAAATTGCAGATAGTGAAGGTCCTTTTGGTGGAAAAAAGTCTGCTGTGCTCTATAACTTCCATTTCATCGACTTCCTATGAAAAAAGATCTAACAACATCATATGTTACACTTTCCTCACGGCCAATTTGTGTCAGATATATCAGTATTTTTTACTTTGAGATCCACTTAAAGTATCTACATGAGATTGCAGATAGTGAAGGTCCTTTTGGTGAAAAAAAGTCTGCTGTGCTCTATAACTTCGATTTCATCAACTTCTAACAACATCATATCTTACATTTTCCTCACGGCCAATTTGTGTCAGATATATCAGTATTTTTTACTTTGAGATCCACTTAAAGTATCTACATGAGATAAATAATTTCAAATATTAGATTAACTAACTAACTAACTAACTTTTATTAACTATTCCCGTCTTCAAAGGCCAATTCCCTTTACTAAAACTTTGGTTTTAAAAACACTAGATAAGAATTTGTAGAGTCATAAGGCAAACGTTGTTTATAAGTTAAATGAGAATCATTGCAGTAACTCCATCCATTTTCAGATTTTAAGTAGCATGTATAATGTCCTGAGGTGGTCGAAGATCCATCATGATAAATAATAGCTTCAGTTGTAAAGGTCCTTCCAGAAATTGATAACTGAGAAGCCACAAAATTTTTGATAGAAGTTGTCAATTTAGTTCCATCAGGTCTACATCGTTGGAAAACTAAAATAATATACTGCCCATACCTTTGTATAAATAATGTGGACAGCATTGTACAGTTACATTGGGTACACACCATATTATGATCTGCTGCTTTAACTAGATTTTTAAAAGACACTGATTTACAGTCTGGTAAAGTCAAATATATAAATCTTTCAGTGTCTATTGTAGTAGTACTTGATAAACTACAATTGTGGCAGTCATGCTGCCATTGATAAGAAAGACTGAAAAGATTATCTACATCTACACCTTCATCTTCCAAAACACCAAACATATACATTAAAAATTCCTGACAATCCTGCTGAATGTTCTGTGAAAATTTATCTTGACCAGAACACAAATCTAAAATATTTCGAATTTCTGTTACACTTTCTATTTGTGCTGTAACACTGCTACATTTCTGAAACACAGAATTCAATAAACCACACAATCTTTGATCCCGATTTTCAACAATCTGTTCTTGTAAACTTTTAAGAAAAAAAACAACATTAACCACTACATTAGCATAGCAGTTGACACCAGAACTGTTTTCAAACTGAAATCCAACAACATTTTCTCCACAATTCTTTTTCTTCCTGTTTTCAATTACAGTTTTCTCTACTTTTTGTCTTTTTGCAACTACCTCACTACAATTATCCTCATTTCTTCTTTTTCGGCCTACCACACGTTTTTCAAACAGAGGATATTGAGGCAAATGTGGAGCATACTCTCTTCTTAACCTATTGTATTCTTTAACACAATCTAGATCGGCAGAAATCTTTGTCTCATCACACGCAATCAAGTACAATCCTGATAAAGTTCTGACTCGAGATAATGCCACATATGCCATACCCTCTTTAAACACAGATCTTCCAATGTTCACCAATGCACTATCTACACTTAAACCTTGAGATTTATGAATTGTCACTGCATACGCCAAACAAACAGGAAACTGTTTTCGGCGAACATATAAGTCTTTTACAAGTAAAAATCTAGCAGAACAACGACTTATTTGTTGTACTTGTTCAATGCCATCAAATTTTATTTTTAAAAATTCAATTCCATCTCTATTTCTGTAATTCACAAAATCAACAACATAACCCATTGCTCCATTTACCAGACCGCTTTCAACATTTAAATTCCTTCTCAAAATGATACGACAATTTAAACACACATTCAGAGTCTTTTCAAAACCAGCTGTTTTTGAAATACTTTTCTCCAATGAATGCAATTTAGTTTTCAAATTTTCTGACAAAACAATTGTTGCACCCATATGCTCTATTTTATCTATTGCTTCCAGTTTCACAATCTCTTCATTTTCTAAGTCTAACATTTTTTGATTGAAGATGGAACATTCTTGCAGAGTTGGCATCAAACATATCCCAGATTTCTTCTCAGTCATTTTTTTAAAAATATTCTCTGGAAGAATGTTTTCATTTGCATACAAATTTGAAATTAATCGACTATGCAAAGCTTTTTTCCCTTTCTCAGTCATTTTTCCAATTCTTACATCTTGTAGAATATTTTTATAATCTTCATCCTTGGCCTGTCGCATATTTTGAAGCAGTTCAGCATATTTAAAATTTAGCCATATATTAACATTTCCAATGCTTCCAAGGGACTTCCTGGTATCTTCATGCGTGAGCATTTTAAACACTGGTTGTCCTTTTACTGGAGTCAACTGCAATAGATCTCCAAAAACAATAATGTGTTTTCCTCCAAATAACACATCATAGTCTGTTTTAAGAATTTCTTGCATTCTCAAATGCACAAAAGCAAGCATTAGATTTGAGACCATGCTTACTTCATCTATGATAAGAAGTTTCATTTTCTTCAAGACTCTTGAAACTTCAGAACACGCATCTCCAGATAGCTTGTTGTAATGCAATTTATTATCATGTTCAACTGGCAGCATCAATAAACGATGTAGAGTAATCCCTTTAATGTTATGTGCTGCCAGACCAGTTGGAGCAGTTACAACACAAGACAGTGGTGAATCAGTCCTTTTCTGCAGATAACTTGCAACGGCTTTAATTAGAAAACTTTTTCCTGTCCCCGCTTCTCCACTTACATACAGTCGGACAGGGTCAAATAATATACATGAGCACTCTTTTTTCTCATGTCTGAATCCATGTTCAATCTGCTCTGTGACTTCATCATATATCTTTTTCTGCTCAATGTTTAGTTGCGTTACCAAATCTTCTAAGTTAACTCCATCCTCTTGAGCTTGTTCCATAGCTCTTTCCACCTCATCCATGGCAGTGGCAGCTTCATTTTGGATAATTGGTCCTCCTAGTGGATCCTGGCTCAATGAAGTAGAACTCTGACTATCTTGAGAACTGTTTCTAGCTATCTCTTCAGCAATTGTGGTTTCTTGCTCCATTTCTTCATTCAACATTTGCAGATAATTTAGAAAAATAGGACATTCTATGGTATCCTTAGTTGCATTAAAAGAGTCTTCATAACAGAGAAAATCTCCAAGTAGTTCCTCTTCTGTACGCCATGGCTTAAAGAGTTGCAAAAGAGCTAAATAGTAAAATTCTCTTTTGTCTGGAACTTCACAACTCAATTTTCGATGATTAATCAAATGGCCTTTTTTCTGCTTCACTAGACATCCTTCATAGCCAATGAGTGCATATTTTCCATTATTGATATCTTCTGTGATGTTCCTCTTATAACTGTAGTTTTGAAGAACTTCATACAAACATGTGTTCTCAAGGTGAGTACTTCTATTTGGATAGTATGTATCCAACATATTTGTCTTCAAAATATCTGTACTGTTTGGTTCTTTTTCCGCCAAATATTCAATTTCTTGTACAGATTTCAAAACTCGGTTTCGTGTTGCAGCAAGACCAAGACTCACCCAAATGATTGTTCTTGATTTGGCATAGAGACTTGCTGATGATAACCGATCAGAACATTCATATGCTCCAATTTCTCGATGCGACAACATCTTCAGACTGAAACTGTATAATTTCTTGCTTAGACTCTTTTCATGTGAAATGTCCTCCCACATTTCCTTCAGTTCTGTCTTTTCTTTTTTGGTGATGTAAGATGTCACATATCGAGCCACAGCAATAGAGTTGTCAGCAACGAACTGAATATCCATGTTAGCATTCCACATGGACAAAATCACTGGGTTGTAATCGTTGATGTACTTAGATTCTTCATTTCTTTTCAAATTATATGTGTTTTTGGGAGATTTTCTCGTCACAGTATGTCGTAGAGATGACATCAAATTATTTACTCTTCCTTTAGAAATCACTGGTCGAGGAAATGCAAAACGACATTTCGTGTAGTACTTTTCCTTGTTTTTAAATTTTCGACGACAGTACTTTCCACAACGATGAGATTGAAAACGTAAAACTTGTTGCCTTAAATTGTTTTCTTCAGTAGATTTTGGAACAGCACATGTTGAATACTCTTCAATGAAACTCATCACTGTTTCATCTGAATCTGATCCAAATTTGGGTGCATCTTTAATCCACAACAACATATGTATATGAGGAGCACCTCTCGCTTGATATTCCTTCCTCCAAAAGAAATCCAAAACCTCTCCAAGGGGAGGATTTTTTTTGTTGGTAATAAAAGACATCATAGCTTCAAATCTATGATTAAAATATCTGCAAACATTCACTGGATCTAAAGAACACAGTTCTCCTGGTGTTTTCAATTCTATATTTGGTATGTTTTCATTTGCCTCTCGTAGAAATTGAAGTAAATCGTCCCAGGCATACTCAGCACAGCTAAGAGTGAGGAACCATGTAGGAGTTCCTAAGTTTCTTAGCATACATTTCAATTCTCCATGACGACGAAACCAATACTCGTTGGTTCCACGTTGACATGCCATGAGATTGATTAGCTGAGATTCCAAAATACTGTCTTGCAGATTAACTTTCTCCATAAAGTCCCTTGCACATACATTTTGCAAATGAGGTCCACTTTTTAATATATGATTAACTGCATAAGAAAGCCCAGACAAATCACTTTCAAACAGTAGATGAAATAAATATGGAATGCATTGACGAAACCTTGGATCTTCTGCATATAATCTTAGAGTCCGGTATTCAGCTGCAGGAATTTGAACTGGTCGATCATCATATCGTCCACCACAACCTGTTGGAAATAATTGTGGAAAACAACGAGCTTCCAAACTTTCTTCCCATACACTAATGGGACTTCCTTTTGCTGCCTTCATTTGAAACAAGTCAATTGCATTTCCCATTACTTCTTTGGAATGCAAAGGATGAACAGTATAATGTTCATATATTTCTTCAGTTCTAGACACATCAACTTTTTCAATTTGACCAACTGAAGAATCACTATCTTCTTCTGTAGCTGTTTCCTCTACTCCAACACTTACATGTTTGTAGTACTCATTGTTTTTAACTAAATACAACGTTGCCTTCTTGACTTTTTTAACATCCACTAAATCTTGCCAAATTTTCTTACTCTTTGTTGGAACCCCATTAACTAGAATAACTAAAGGATCTTCTTCTACTCTTTCTACACCAATTGTATTAATATTTTTCTTTACATCTAGAGGCAAATAAACAACTCTTCCCTTTAATCCTCTCAGTAAATCTGATGGAGGCAATTTCCCTGTCTTAGGCTCCATGCGAACAATAGCCTGAAAAGGATGGACACATTGAATCAAAATAGATTCATAAGTATTTAGATCCATCAATTCAGAAGGAATATCTATCAACTGAAGATTATTATAAACTGCTCTTGCAGGCATTCTATTTTCATTTAATTTTTTCAAACAATAAGTGCAAATACGCTGATCCAAACTCAAATCAAAAGAATTCTCCACCAACAAATAACTTACAAAATCCTCCCATTCACTATTATTTTCCAATTCACTTTTTGCATATAAATCAACTAACCTAGTCTGAATTTTATAATGAGTCCGTCGACAACACACACAAGTTACATTAGGCCTCTCACTTGATTTCACCTTAAACTTGATAATTTCCTCATCAAACTTTTCAATACTTGAAATTTGTCCATTATCTTCTGCATTACCATCCATTACTATATCTATTTCTACACTGTCCTCTTTGTTCCCAAAATAACAAAACTCAATTTCTTCACAAATAGTCTTCACATCCACTTCAGATCCATGCAAAAGAGCACTATTTAACTGTTTAAGCTTAAGTGCAGGACTTTTTGCATAATACAACTTCCTCACTAATTTCCTTACGTTATTATGATGCACTGCTAACATCCTAAAATGATGAAAAACACTCCGACAAACTTTTCTAGAAAGACATGCTAGTGAATGCCCTTGCAAACCTGTGCTTTCTCTCACTCTGCAAGGATCTAACTCTTGCAGGATCTTCATTTTTTGTTTGAGACTTTTTTTACTATATGTACGTAAGAAATTTCGAAGCAAATCAATTGATTCCTGTCGCACACTACAAATACTACTGCATTTCCATGTGTACACTGGACCCTTAGTACGTCTCCCTAAAACTTCATCAGCTAAGACCTCTTCTGCATCTCTAGATACAAGTTTCTCTTTTTCCATCACACAACTATCTTTCACCTCATATGCACGACCACTGGTGTCAACTGCATGCACCAAATCATTTTCCTGAAAGTAACTCTCCTCATTAAAAAAAGGCTCAGAACTTGAACTATGCATCCATTCACCAGAAAATACTTCACAAAAATTACTCCGATTAATAATTCTTTTCCATCTACTGTTCGATTTGAAAACATCCATTGCCTTATTAAGTATCCTAATTCTATTGATTATTAAAATAAATAATTTTTTCTTAACTTCAAAAGCCTGATCAACAATCTTTTCTACACTTTTCTTTTTCTTGTAAAAAGCAGCTTTTAGTTTACTTTTCTTTTCATTTTTTAGCAAATTTAAAACTACCCTATTGCGAAACATTCGCCTACGAATGTCCCTAAAAACATTTACCCTTCTATTGCTAACCATTCTCTTCTCTCCTGGTCCAATGGAAACATTTTTTGTGGGCTTCTCTTTCCTTTTTAGATTTGTTGACTTTTTCTGTATATTCACATTAGCAATTTCATTTTTTTTCCTACGACATATGTTGCGAAGAAAAGACTTAATTGGCTTACCAGAAGCTTTTCTGGTGTTTTTTGAAGTAGTTGTTGAAGAGGATTCCATAAACTCTGTTGTTGATGTTCTCCTTTTCCGTATGGTATTTTTGATATTTCTTTGCCTTGAAGGCATTTTTGCTTCCTTTTCAGAAGTTGATTTGAATCTGTTGTTCTGTTAAAAAAACACATGAAAGACCACTATTAGCAAACAACAAAGTAATGTTAAAAAGCAAACAATATAAACAATAAATTGCAACATATTTAAGTTTATACAATAGCAACACATGGCTTTATTTTTAAAGGCCTTGCGCCACCAGTGCGTCACTTATTACCCATGTTTAAAGTCAAGCATCAGCTGCACATGGCATTCATAAATAAGGGCCAAATGCAAATACCAATCAATTGCACCCAAAAATCGATTTTTCAATAACATGTAAGAAACACTGCGCAAAACCTAAGTACAACCACTCAATATCATCAAACAAAGTCAGGGTCTGATTTATAAAGGCCTTGCGCCACCAGTGCGTCACTTATTACCCATGTTTAAAGTTTTGCATCGGCTGCACATGGCAATCATAAATAAGGGCCAAATACATATACCAATCAATTGCACCCAAAAATCGATTTTTGAATAACATGTAAGAAACACTGTGCAGAACCTATGTACAACCAATCAATATCATCAAACAAAGTCAGGGCCTTATTTATGAAAGCCTTGCGCCACCAGTGTGTCACTTATTACCCATGTTTAAAGTCATGCATCAGTTGCACATGGCAATCATAAATAAGGGCCAAATACATATACCAATCAATTGCACCCAAAAATCGATTTTTCAATAACATGTAAGAAACACGGCGCAGAACCTATGTACAACCAATCAATATCATCAAACAAAGTCAGGGCCTTATTTATGAAAGCCTTGCGCCACCAGTGCGTCACTTATTACCCATGTTTAAAGTCATGCATCAGCTGCACATGGCAATCATAAATAAGGGCCAAATACATATACCAATCAATTGCACCCAAAAATCGATTTTTCAATAACATGTAAGAAACACGGCGCAGAACCTAAGTACAACCACTCAATATCATCAAACAAAGTCAGGGCCTTATTTATGAAAGCCTTGCGCCACCAGTGGGTCACTTATTACCCATGTTTAAAATCATGCATCAGTTGCACATGGCAATCATAAATAAGGGCCAAATACATATACCAATCAATTGCACCCAAAAATCGATTTTTCAATAACATGTAAGAAACACGGCGCTGAACCTAAGTACAACCACTCAATATCATCAAACAAAGTCAGGGCCTTATTTATGAAAGCCTTGCGCCACCAGTGCGTCACTTATTACCCATGTTTAAAGTCATGCATCAGTTGCACATGGCAATCATAAATTAGGGCAAAATACATATACCAATCAATTGCACCCAAAAATCGATTTTTCAATAACATGTAAGAAACACGGCGCAGAACCTAAGTACAACCAATCAATATCATCAAACAAAGTCAGGGCCTTATTTATGAAAGCCTTGCGCCACCAGTGCGTCACTTATTACCCATGTTTAAAATCATGCATCAGTTTCACATGGCAATCATAAATAAGGGCCAAATACATATACCAATCAATTGCACCCAAAAATCGATTTTTGAATAACATGTAAGGAACACTGCACAGAACCTAAGTACAACCACTCAATATCATCAAACAAAGTCAGGCCTTATTTATGAAAGCCTTGCGCCACCAGTGCGTCACTTATTACCCATGTTTAAAGTCATGCATCAGCTGCACATGGCAATCATAAATAAGGGCCAAATACATATACCAATCAATTGCACCCAAAAATCGATTTTTGAATAACATGTAAGAAACACTGTGCAGAACCTATGTACAACCAATCAATATCATCAAACAAAGTCAGAGCCTTATTTATGAAAGCCTTGCGCCACCAGTGCGTCACTTATTACCCATGTTTAAAGTCATGCATCAGCTGCACATGGCAATCATAAATAAGGGCCAAATACATATACCAATCAATTGCACCCAAAAATCGATTTTTGAATAACATGTAAGGAACACTGCACAGAACCTAAGTACAACCACTCAATATCATCAAACAAAGTCAGGCCTTATTTATGAAAGCCTTGCGCCACCAGTGCGTCACTTATTACCCATGTTTAAAGTCATGCATCAGTTGCACATGGCAATCATAAATAAGGGCCAAATACATATACCAATCAATTGCACCCAAAAATCGAT
>NW_028252955.1:0-39337 GCF_964263255.1 Lissotriton vulgaris
GTGAGAGGGTGAGAGGGTTAGAGGGTTCGAGGGTGAGAGGGTTAGAGGGTGAGAGGGTTAGAGGGTTGGAGGGTTGGAGGGTGAGAGGGTTGGAGGGTTAGAGGGTGAGAGGGTTGGAGGGTGAGAGGGTGAGAGGGTTAGAGGGTTGGAGGGTGAGAGGGTGAGAGGGTTGGAGGGTGAGAGGGTTGGAGGGTGAGAGGGTGAGAGGGTTAGAGGGTTGGAGGGTGAGAGGGTTAGAGGGTGAGAGGGTTGGAGGGTGAGAGGGTTGGAGGGTGACAGGGTTGGAGGGTGACAGGGTTGGAGGGTTGGAGGGTGAGAGGGTTGGAGGGTGAGAGGGTTGGAGGGTTGGAGGGAGAGAGGTTGGAGGGTTGGAGGGTGAGAGGGTTGGAGGGTGAGAGGGTTGGAGGGTGACAGGGTTGGAGGGTGACAGGGTTGGAGGGTGACAGGGTTGGAGGGTGACAGGTTGGAGGCTTGGAGGGTGAGAGGCTTGGAGGGTGAGAGGCTTGGAGGGTGAGAGGGTTGGAGGGGTGGAGGGTGAGAGGTTGGAGGGTTGGAGGGTGAGAGGGTGGAAGGTGAGAGGGTGGAGGGTGAGAGGGTTGGAAGGTGACAGGGTTGGAGGGTTGGAGGGTGAGAGGGTTAGAGGGTTGGAGGGTGAGAGGTTGGAGGGTGAGAGGTTGGAGGGTGAGAGGGTTGGAGGGTGAGAGGGTTGGAGGGTGAGAGGGTTGGAGGGGGGAGGGTGAGAGGGTTGGAGGGTGAGAGGGTTGGAGGGTGACAGGGTTGGAGGGTGACAGGGTTGGAGGGTGACAGGGTTGGAGGCTTGGAGGGTGAGAGGCTTGGAGGGTGAGAGGGTTGGAGGGTGAGAGGGTTGGAGGGTGACAGGGTTGGAGGGTGACAGGGTTGGAGGGTGACAGGGATGGAGGCTTGGAGGGTGAGAGGCTTGGAGGGTGAGAGGCTTGGAGGGTGAGAGGGTGGAGGGTGAGAGGGTTGGAGGGTGAGAGGGTTGGAGGGGGTGAGGGTTGGAGGGGGTGAGGGTTGGAGGGGGTGAGGGGGGTGAGAGGGTTGGAGGGTGAGAGGGTTGGAGGGGGTGAGAGGGTTGGAGGGTGAGAGGGTTGGAGGGTTGGAGGGTGAGAGGGTTGGAGGGTTGGAGGGTGAGAGGGTGGAGGGTGAGAGGGTGGAGGGTGAGAGGGGTGGAGGTGAGAGGGTTGGAGGGTGAGAGGGTTGGAGGGTTGGAGGGTGAGAGGGTGGAGGGTGAGAGGGTGGAGGGTGAGAGGGTGGAGGGTGAGAGGTTGGAGGGTTGGAGGTTGGAGGGTGGAGGGTGGAGGGTGGAGGGTGAGAGGGTGGAGGGTGAGAGGGTTGGGGGGTGAGAGGGTGAGAGGGTGGAGGGTGAGAGGGTGGAGGGTGAGAGGGTGGAGGTGAGAGGGTTGGAGGGTGAGAGGGTTGGAGGGTTGGAGGGTGAGAGGGTGGAGGGTGAGAGGGTGGAGGGTGAGAGGGTGGAGGGTGAGAGGTTGGAGGGTTGGAGGTTTGGAGGGTAGAGGGTGGAGGGTGAGAGGGTGGAGGGTGAGAGGGTTTGGAGGGTTGGAGGGTGAGAGGGTGGAGGGTGAGAGGGTGGAGGGTGAGAGGGTGGAGGGTGACAGGGTTGGAGGGTGACAGGGTTGGAGGGTTGGAGGGTGAGAGGGTTGGAGGGTTGGAGGGTGAGAGGTTGGAGGGTGAGAGGTTGGAGGGTGAGAGGGTTGGAGGGTGAGAGGGTTGGAGGGGGTGAGAGAGTTGGAGGGTGAGAGGGTTGGAGGGTGAGAGGGTTGGAGGGTGAGAGGGTGGAGGGTGAGAGGGTTGGAGGGTGAGAGGGTTGGAGGGTGACAGGGTTGGAGGGTGACAGGGTTGGAGGGTGACAGGGTTGGAGGGTGACAGGGTTGGAGGGTTGGAGGGTGAGAGGGTTGGAGGGTGAGAGGGTTGGAGGGGTGGAGGGTGAGAGGTTGGAGGGTTGGAGGGTGAGAGGGTGGAGGGTTGGAGGGTGAGAGGGTTGGAGGGGGTGAGGGGGGTGAGAGGGTTGGAGGGTGAGAGGGTTGGAGGGTGTGAGGGGGGTGAGAGGGTTGGAGGGTGAGAGGGTTGGAGGGTGAGAGGTTGGAGGGTGAGAGGGTTGGAGGGTGAGAGGGTTGGAGGGTGAGAGGGTTGGAGGGTGAGAGGGTGAGAGGGGGTGGAGGGTGAGAGGGTGAGAGGGGGGGAGGGTGAAGGTGAGAGGGTGAGAGGGTGAGAGGGTGGAGGGTGAGAGGGTTGGAGGGTGAGAGGGTTGGAGGGTGAGAGGGTTGGAGGGGGTGAGGGGGGTGAGAGAGTTGGAGGGTGAGAGGGTTGGAGGGTGAGAGGGTTGGAGGGTGAGAGGGTTGGAGGGTGAGAGGGTTGGAGGGGTGAGGGGGGTGAGAGAGTTGGAGGGTGAGAGGGTTGGAGGGTGAGAGGGTTGGAGGGTGAGAGGGTGGAGGGTGAGAGGGTGAGAGGGTTGGAGGGTGAGAGGGTTGGAGGATGAGAGGGTTGGAGGGTGAGAGGGTGGAGGGTGAGAGGGTGGAGGGTGACAGGGTTGGAGGGTGACAGGGTTGGAGGGTTGGAGGGTGAGAGGGTTGGAGGGTGAGAGGGTTGGAGGGTGAGAGGGTTGGAGGGTTGGAGGGAGAGAGGTTGGAGGGTTGGAGGGTGAGAGGGTTGGAGGGTGAGAGGGGTTGGAGGGTGACAGGGTTGGAGGGAGACAGGGTTGGAGGGTGACAGGGTTGGAGGGTGACAGGGTTGGAGGATGACAGGGTTGGAGGGTGACAGGGTTGGAGGCTTGGAGGGTGAGAGGCTTGGAGGGTGAGAGGGTTGGAGGGGTGGAGGGTGAGAGGTTGGAGGGTTGGAGGGTGAGAGGGTGGAGGGTGAGAGGGTTGGAGGGTGACAGGGTTGGAGGGTTGGAGGGTGAGAGGGTGGAGGGTGAGAGGGTTGGAGGGTGAGAGGGTTGGAGGGGGTGAGGGGGGTGAGAGGGTTGGAGGGTGAGAGGGTTGGAGGGTTGGAGGGTGAGAGGGTTGGAGGGTGGAGGGTGAGAGGGTGAGAGGGTTGGAGGGTTGGAGGGTTGGAGGGTTGGAGGGTGAGAGGGTTGGAGGGTTGGAGGGTGAGAGGGTGGAGGGTGAGAGGGTTGGAGGGTTGGAGGGTTGGAGGGTGAGAGGGTTGGAGGGTGAGAGGGTTGGAGGGTTGGAGGGTGAGAGGGTGGAGGGTGAGAGGGTGGAGGGTGAGAGGGTTGGAGGGTGACAGGGCTGGAGGGTTGGAGGGTGAGAGGGTTGGAGGTTGAGAGGTTGGAGGGTGAGAGGTTGGAGGGTTGGAGGGTTGGAGGGTGGAGGGTTGGAGGTGAGAGGGGTGGAGGGTGAGAAGGTGAAGGGTGAGAGGGTGAGAGGGTGGAGGGTGAGAGGGTGAGAGGGTGAGAGGGTGAGAGGGTTGGAGGGTGAGAGGGTTGGAGGGGGTGAGGGGGGTGAGAGAGTTGGAGGGTGAGAGGGTTGGAGGGTGAGAGGGTTGGAGGGTGGGAGGGTTGGAGGGTGAGAGGGTTGGAGGGTGAGAGGGTGGAGGGTGAGAGGGTTGGAGGGTGACAGGGTTGGAGGGTTGGAGGGTGAGAGGGTTGGAGGGTGAGAGGGTTGGAGGGTTGGAGGGAGAGAGGTTGGAAGGTTGGAGGGTGAGAGGGTTGGAGGGTGACAGGGTTGGAGGGTGACAGGGTTGGAGGGTGAGAGGGTTGGAGGGTGAGAGGGTTGGAGGGGTGGAGGGTGAGAGGTTGGAGGGTTGGAGGGTTGAGAGGGTGGAGGGTTGGAGGGTGAGAGGGTTGGAGGGGGTGAGGGGGGTGAGAGGGTTGGAGGGTGAGAGGGTTGGAGGTGTGAGGGGGTGAGGGGGGTGAGAGGGTTGGAGGGTGAGAGGGTTGGAGGGTGAGAGGGTTGGAGGGTTGGAGGGTGAGAGGGTTGGAGGGTGAGAGGGTTGGAGGGTGAGAGGGTGAGAGGGGTGGAGGGTGAGAGGGTGAGAGGGGTGGAGGGTGAGAGGGGTGGAGGGTGAGAGGGTGAGAGGGTGAGAGGGTGGAGGGTGAGAGGGTTGGAGGGTGAGAGGGTGAGAGGGTTGGAGGGGGTGAGGGGTGAGAGAGTTGGAGGGTGAGAGGGGTTGGAGGGTGAGAGTGTTGGAGGGTGAGAGGGTTGGAGGGTGAGAGGGTGGAGGGTGAGAGGGTGGAGGGTTGGAGGGTGAGAGGGTTGGATGGTGAGAGGGTTGGAGGGTGACAGGGTTGGAGGGTGACAGGGTTGGAGGGTTGGAGGGTGAGAGGGTGGAGGGTGAGAGGTTGGAGGGTGAGAGGGTTGGAGGGTGAGAGGGTTAGAGGGTGAGAGGGTGGAGGGTGAGAGGGTTGGAGGGTGAGAGGGTTGGAGGGTTGGAGGGTTGGAGGGTGAGAGGGTTGGAGGGTTGGAGGGTGGAGGGTGAGAGGGTTGGAGGGTGAGAGGGGTTGGAGGGGGTAAGGGGGGTGAGCGGGTTGGAGGGTGAGAGGGTTGGAGGGTGAGAGGGTTGGAGGGGTGAGAGAGTGGAGGGTGAGAGGGTAGAGGGTTGGAGGGTTGGAGGGTGAGAGGGTTGGAGGGTGGAGGGTGAGAGGGTTGGAGGGTGAGAGGGTTGGAGGGTTGGAAGGTGAGAGGGCTGGAGGGTGAGAGGGCTGGAGGGTGAGAGGGTTGGAGGGTGAGAGGGTTGGAGGGGGGTTGGAGGGTGAGAGGGTTGGAGGGTGAGAGGGTTGGAGGGTGAGAGGGTTGGAGGGTGAGAGGGTTGGAGGGTTGGAGGGTGAGAGGGTTGGAGGGTGAGAGGGTTGGAGGGTTGGTGGGTGAGAGGGTTGGAGGGTGAGAGGGTTGGAGGGTTGGAGGGTGATGAGGGGTGGAGGGTGAGAGGGTGGAGGGTGAGAGGGTGGGGGGTGGAGAGGGTTGGAGGGTGAGAGGGTTGGAGGGTGAGAGGGTGAGAGAGTCAGAGGGTGGAGGGTTGAGGAGGGTGGAGGGTGAGAGGGTTGGAGGTTTGGAGGGTGAGAGGGGTTGGAGGGTGAGAGGGTGAGAGGTTTGGAGGGTGAGAGGTTTGGAGGGTGAGAGGGTTGGAGGGTGAGAGGGTTGGAGGGTGAGAGGGTTGGAGGGTGTGAGGGTGGGTGAGGGTGTGTGAGGGTGGGTGAGGGGGTGTGAGGGTGAGTGAGGGGTGTGAGGGTGAGTGAGGGGTGTGAGGGTGAATGAGGGGTGTGAGGGTGAGGATGGGTAAATGGAGTACAATTAAACTGGGTAATACTTAATTCTTATATTTTCAATGCTTGGAAGTGGCAAAAGGCATTGAAAATATAAGAATTAAGTATTACCCAGTTTAATGGTACTCCATTTACCCATCCTGGAAAAATGGAAAGTTAAGTCAGCATTCCTGGGATTCACACTCATGACCTGCAGGTCACAGCATTTTAAAGCAGGCACAGTTGTACTCACTGAGCCATCCTGGTGCAAAAGTCACATGCATAAAAACTATGTTGAAACATGTCGCTTTAACAAAAAAAGGCCGAATTCACAAAGCATTTTCTATATATAAGTATTACTTTGTTATGCAAACATAGCCATTTGAGTGTAAATTAGTAATATTTTTACAGATAATCAAAACTGATGGATTTCTTAATTCAAAGGTATACTTACGAATGCAACAAATGAGAGGCACTGTCAGTCAGACTCACAAACTGTGAGGTGATGGTGAGAGTGTGGGCACAACGTGAAACAAATAAATAAACCAATCGGCATAACAAGCCGTGAGCGTGCACTCTCCCGAACTTCCGGTTTCGGGATGTGCACGCTCACGGCAGTCGTGGGGCGGGACTTCCGTCTTTGCGAGAAGTCCGCGCCCATGGAGTGAATGGCCCAGAGAAGCGGTGGCAGCAGAAGTCAGGAGTGGCGGCTGAGGCGGTAAGTGGGGCTTGGGGGGCTTGGCACCTGTGTGTGAGCGTGTGTGTATGCAGTGTGTGTGTGTATGCAGTGTGTGTGATCGCATGCAGTGTGTGTGTGCGCATGCAGTGTGTGTGTGCGCGTGCGACTGGAGAGGCATGGCTGACCCTGGCAATCTGGAGATGTGCTTCTGGAGATGTGCATGGCTCTGGGAGGCTGGGCATGCGCGTCCACGATGTGCAATCGGCGCTCGTGGCCAGGCCTGGCTCCGTTGAGAGCCGACTCAATCACAATAGGTCTCGAACGAGACCTAAAAACAGATAACAGACAACAGCCGTTTTTTAAAACTCACCTCGCTTGCTTGGCTTCTGCAAAAGTCAATAACAGCAGAATCATACAGAACAGACACCAGCGGGTTTTTAAAACTCACCTCGCTTGCTTGGCTTTGGCAAAAGTCAATAACAGCTTGGCTTTCGCGAAAGTCAATAACAGAATCATACAGACTTGGTGGGTGATCAGTCCACCCTTACCTTACAGGGGTAGTTCTCTTCTGCAGACGTAGGGCTGTGTCCTGCTCCAGAAATTATTTGCTAGGGGACTCCAGCGAGAAGGCGGTCAGGTGGCCCAGACCGGGTGGGGAGGAACAGCGGGCGAGTCGTTCGGCTTACCGGATTGCAAGAATCCCTCAGGTAGGGTACCTCCGTCAGAGTCTCTCCGTCCACCCCCTCACATCCACCGGGCCTGACCTTCGTGCTCGTGGATTACCTGTTCGGGCGCCATTTGAAAAACCGTTTAAACCCACTTACTGGGTCTCGGCGGTGGGGGAACCGCCCCACTCTTCCATACCTTCCATACTTAGTAAAAGGAGACACAGGATCCTTCATCTGCAGGCGGATCCCAGATTTTTCAATAGCCCGAGCTATGGAACAGAGTCCCAAGCTTGTCACAGACAAGACAGAGGAGGCTGCTACTTCACTCTGTAGCTTACAAGCCTTTTATACATTTTTACTCCAGTCTTTTGGCTGGTAGTTCATTATTTAATCAGGGCAGTGTTTACAGTTGATAACCAGATCCAGACAGTGTTTGTAGATGGTGACCTGGTCAAGGCTTGGTACACAAATCATTGTTCACTCAGCTTTGATCAAGGCTCAGTCTTTCAGGTCATTGTTCAATTGCCTTGATCAAAGCCTGGCCTTTCAAATCATTGTTTAATCACCCTAATCAAGGTCCAGCAGTCAGACCATTGTCCAGATAACCTGATCACAGTGTCAAGGATGTTTACCAGGCTGGGAGCAGGAGATGGAAAATAAATCATTTACTCAGGGTGTGAGTGTCTCGTGGCTTTCAGTTGAACTGCAAAGAACGGGGTTGGGTGTGCGACAGTTCCTGGGCTGAAATGCAGGCTGCAAGATGGTTTTTGTCGTGTTAGTTAGAATTTCCTCAGGCATCAGCAGAAATGACCAGCTGGGTCTTGTGGAAGTGTTTGACACGAGATGGCAATGAAAAAACAATGGAGTCCTGGCACAAAATGGACGCCGACAAGAAGAACACTTTTCCTCAGCCTACTGAAAACAAAAGCTGTATATTTGTTTCCTTGGCCACATTGTTAACTGTTGTGTCAATTTTGAGATGAGATGTACCTCACCGATTATATTGAGTACATCCTCTGGTATACATATGTGCATGGCGATTACATTTTGGTTAATAGGATATACATTTCCTTTTATAGGGTACCCCACCCCACCCACTCCTTTCCAGGCCTCTACCCTGTCCTCAAACTTTTCTGTAGTGTTAGTATCGTTTCTGTCTATGGGTTTATTTTTAAGACAGTGATCCACCCATGGTGAGTGAATGTTCTTGCTCTTGCTATCAATGGTAAATTTGGAAATTGCGCTTGTAGATGTTTAACTTCCTATATGTTTTGTAGAAATTAGAGCATTTCAATAAAAAAAATGCTTAAATAAAATCTATTCTTAAGTTTCTAATCAGAGAAGAGGAAGGAGAGGTGTCCAGCATCACTGAAAAAAGATTCCCTCCAGAAGCACAATGTTTACTTGTTATCTGCATGAAAAGAAGTGTGTACTGCAACTGAATATGATGTACCACTTCTGTATGTGTAGTTGCACTGCGGGGTTCCTTGCAATATGTGTCTGTGTGTCAAAATAAAGTCGGAAAAATCCCTCTTACACAAAAAAATCCCACACTATAGACTTCGCCAGTGCTTGTTTTTATGTTTCCCCTATCACTTGTGGCTATGTATGTATTTTTGTCTGTGTACATTATGATAAAATGCCACATAAAGCTGTTTCAAAGTGAAGAAAATAATCTGATTTTTCTGCTGCAAGAGACTATTGCTTAAGTTTGAAATCCCTTAAGAACAGAAGACAAGAGGCGTTTGGCAAAACTGTAACAGTTTGTTTCATTTTATGTTATGACCGGGAAAGCAGTTACAGCCACAGGGCCCGGGACTGTCTCAATTTACATTCTGTTGGCATCCTTCTTAAATATACTTTTCAGCAGGCTGTAAAGGTTTCCGGCGCACCATATATAGCGAGGAATGTTTGGTGTTGCCTTGGTAGTCATAAATTATTTGACTAATGTTTACCACAAATGGGTCTCTACCTCGCGTGGACACCATGTGAGCAGTGATGTTCCTGTCCAGATGTCCAGCACGGGGAGTGAGTGATCCATACATAAGGTAGGCTCTGATTGGCTATGTGTTCCTAACTCATGTGGCATCTGATTTTTTTGGTGCTTTTGGGAACGTGCGTATACCTCCACCATCCATGTACACTTTATTGAGGTAATCTCCTTTGACTATTTGTAATGCTGCTTCGCTTATCTGTGGGATTGATCAAGTGTTTCCTGCCTGAGCGTTAGCCTGCTTACTATGCACCCTCCCACCTGTGACCTATCAATCCGCAATCCCAGGCCTTGGTCTGAGGACCTGTATGACTACACATTTGGGAGTCAAGGTAGAGTTCACAACGGGTGAATCTATTATTCAGAAAGAGATATCATTTTCGTTGACAAATGCATTCGATTCCATATTAACATGACTGTGAGGAAGAGTGTAGGGTTTGGGCTGGACTCTGCTCTGGGTTGGACTCGACTTTTAGCTGACCTTGGCATAGCTGTATACCGGAACCCCAGCTACATCCATAGCACGATAGCCAAATTAGAAAAACGTCTCCATTAATTTCAGCGGAGACTGACATGGCACCATGGTCCAAATTTGTCTTTAATATTTGCATTCCAATTATGATCAAAGGAGAAATATCTAAGTATGCGTTGATATTAATAGATTATATGTCAAAGTGGGCAGGGGTGGAATTCGTAAATAAATTGAAACTCGTACTGTAGTAGAATTTTTACAGAAACTGTACTGTAGAGAAGGATATCCCAACGAGATTGTGACTGATAATGCCATGCAAATGGTTTCTGAAGAAATGAGGAGATTTGTCAGAAAAGTATGGCATAACTTACAGAACCACCGCATTATACTATCCCTGGACTAATGGTCTGGGTGAATGGTTCAACCATATGTTAAAAGACGGGGTTCAATTAGCATTAATCAATAATTTGGATTGCAAAAGTGCTGTTGACAAAATTCTTTGGGCAGGGCAGACAACAGGAAATGTATCTACTGGTGTTATACCTTTTGTTTCGTTGAGAGGACGTTTCCCTGGATCAAAGCTGAATAGGGTCATAATACCATTGATGCATCTCAATTGGGCAGAGTAGTGGATGTCAGAGTGAAAGTTCCAGGTAAAGAAAAAATCTCGTAAGGGGTTGTGAGTGTGAAAGAACGGTCCTGGGTGAGGTTAAAGAAACCAGGGCTTCTAGTGAAAGGGCAGTCAAAATACTCTCCTCCAGTACGTGTGGTCTAGGTGTTGTCTCATGCTGTGCGCACTAGTGATGGTTGTGTTTGAAATAAGAACAGGGCAGTGGTAATTCCCTATGATAACGTTGAGTTGGTGCAGATTTGCATGGGATGTGATGACGGAGAAGTGGTTGAGACTTTGCGTCACACTTGTTCGTCATTTTCCAAAACCTAACCGGACCACTTCAAAAATTACATCACTAAATGAATTTCTTTGCAACGTTTCCCATTTTGGTATACCTTATGTATGTAGAATTATTTTTTATGCGTTGTTATTCATTTCATTTGACCTAATGGGTTGATATAAGTTTGTTTCCCTTTGCAAAATGTCATTGTTAAAGGTGTGGGATATAGGTATTGAGCCTGGGTCACCGCTACTTGTTCCATTGCAATGTGGAACATTTACTGTTCCAGGCTTTGTTCAAATGGGGCTTTGTGGATGAAGGTAAGGTGCTGCCAGTCCCGGAAGACCCGCAACCTTATGACGAGGAGATATTGAGACTTATATACATGCCAGCCCAAAATGTTGTTTACATGCCTGGATATTTAACAGCTTGCCGATATAATGCTCTGCCATAGACCTGGTATGAACTGTATAATTGAATACTTGAAATGTAACATGCCTTATTCTCAATAAAGTTAAAAAAGGTGCTTGCAGTCCCACTGCTGTACATCACCTGAGTTTAAATAAAGTAAACACTTACCTTCTTCTCGACCCAGCACTTCTTTTCAATAGCCTTTTTTGCAACCTCATATGAAACAGCAACAAAACCATGTTAAAAGATATAGATCACAAGAAATAAGAGGAAATACAAATGCACCCCAGGAAGGAGGCAATGTGGGCATGCTTTTGGCTGGCGCATATAATTCAATATAGGAGACCACATCTAATGAGGTCTGGGAAAGTATTCATTATCCCATGCTTGAGAGATTTCACCCAGATTAGCACCAAACAGCAGACCCCATTGCAACGGTACAGGAATCATGGGCTTAGAAAACAGAGAGGCACCTTCAATGGAGACCCCTTGAAGGATCGGTCTCCAAATTATGCTAATTGACATTCTGGATTAGGAACCTTAAAAAATATTATAAATATATTTGAAGTTATTGCCATTTGAAGTTTGTTCTTTGAATCTGGTTTGTTTAGTGGTGGCCCCTTGTGATATTACACAAAAGTGGACTTGACCAATGACACCTGGGTTATATGTTAGTGCCTTGAAGTGGACTGGAGCTCGACCACAGCAAGCACCACGCACCAGCCGTGGCTGTCTCAAGTTATAGTTCAAGTTCAAGTTCAGGAATTTGTATAGCGCACTACTCACCCAGAGGGTCTCAAGGCGCTTGAGGGAGGGTGTGTGCATTACTTATCGAATAGCCGTTTTCGGCTGCAAAGCGGCAATAATTCCATCGCCCTATTAGCAAGCTGTCACTAACATCAGTTAGCGACAGCTTTTAGGTGATAGTGAGCGGTTTGGGGCCCGCTTTGCATGTCAGCGATACTTATCGCTTATGACATACAAAGTGGGCGTACCCAACCTGTTAGCGACTGAAGGCTACCGCTAACGTCGCTATCGCCTATTATCAACGCAGGCTTAGCGATGGAAATATTCGAGCTAAGCACAAATATCTCCAAAACCTAACGCCTGCTCAGACCAGTGCTTTGCCTGTATATCCAATGGGAGGTGGATATTCAGGTTAAGACCCTATTAGCGTTAATTCGGGAATATTGCTGTATTGCCAGCGATATTCACGCATTTCGCCGCTATCGCCGGATATTTTATCGCTTTAGAGATAAATGTTGCTAATAGCACGTTATCTCTGCGATAAAATCCAGCGATAAAAAAATTGCCGCTAAGCCCATTTAGCGATAAATATCGCGATTTGTTGATAATATACCCCTGAGTGTCTATGGATAGTATTTTGATTTCCACAATGGGAGGAAAAATGTTTTGGAACTGAGACTCAAGGATGTCACAAAGTGTCTCGATTCAAAGTTTGCTGTTATGACCGATTTACTGCCGTGGGAACTGGGATACAGCATGACTCGAATTTATTTTTCTGTAATCATATGAGGGATACCTGAAACTTCGTTTGATGTTAATGTTTTATTTAAAAAAGAGCCTTGTTACGAGTTCCCCGCCTATTTATCACACTTCTGCAGGTTCCTCTTCCCACACTTTATCGTGATTTTACGTATTTCTTTTGCTCTTTCTTTCCCCTATGTGTGTCCTTCCCTCTCTTACTCTGGGTCAAAATCAAACAAGGGCCGGTCCCCAGATATTAGTGCTAGTAGGCCCCACCTGCAACCACCAGCTCAAATTAAGCACTGTTAATTTAAAATTAGTTTTAATTTCTCTGCCCCTTACCCTGCAATATAGTCTCTCCATGGCCCCAAAAAGAAGACACACTCCTTTGTTGTGGCTTCTTGGGACTGGTAGTAGATCAGCATGACATGAAATCATTAACAGATGAACCCGAAACAACCCCACAGTACAAGGTTTTGAGATCAGAGATTTGTAGAAGGATGAATAGACAACCAAAAAAAGGAATCCAAAGTAATGGACATAAGTCATTAAGCAAGCAAATCAAAAACTTCCAAAAGGTGGTGAAAGATAAACGCTTCTAAAACCCAGAGAAAGTGGGAGTCACACTATATTTTAAAAGATACAAAATGTGGCATCAGCTGGATACAGAAACGCTTATTAGACCATGAGTCTGATGAAGGGATTTGAGCTTTACTAATAAGTTGTGTAGGAAAAGGTATTCTCACCAATTTACATAAGTATTAGTTCAAGCGAGGACCCCTTCGATGGTAGGGATCCATACACTGCATGCAGAAGTAACCCCCCCCTTCCCGCCCCCCCCACCGCTCTAGCAACTACAGCGGGGGTGAGGTTCCTTAAGGTTCTCCCCTGTCTGCAACTGGGCAGACGAAAGCTCATAATTAACCTAAAGAAAGAGGGGCTAAAAGAAAAGCAGAGAAGGATGGAAGGTTGAAAGGAAGGAGGGGTGAAAGGAATGTAAGGAGGGGGACAAGAAGGATAGATGGATGAGTGGGTGGATGGATGGATGGATGGATGAGTGGGAGAAAGGATGAGCGAAAGGGTAGGCAGATGGGCGGGTGAAAGGATGGCAGGGTGAAGGGAAATGTGAGGATGGATGGGTGAATGGATGGATGGACCGACGGATGGATGCATGCATGCATAGATACTGGTTGTCTAAACGGATGGATCGATAGGTTGGCAAATGGATAGATGGAAAGGTGAAAGATTGAATGATAGATAAAAGAATGAAAGCATAACAATATAGAAGTGAAATGGCAGATATCAGAGCTTGTATCGAAGGGTTGAAGGATAAATGGATAGATGATTGGATGTAAGAGGCGATTGATCCTTCAATGGAGGGTCAGCCTCACTCGCTTTGCGTGATCATAGCTTTGGTTCAAAGTGGGAAGTATTTTTATTTTCTGGCTACTCCCTTCATTGCACGGGCTGCAGATACCAACATCAGTTGTCGGTGAACATGAAAAGCTCTCTACAAAATACCCTTCACAATTATGCAGGTGGTAGTGCAGAAGGTGCAGCAGCACCAGGGTGCGGTGTTGTGAGCCGTGCATTGAAGCTCAGTTACCTTTTACAGCCAGCCTAGAGGTCTTGGGCAGTGGGGGAGGCGCCCCTGCTTATCGGCAAGCAACTGCTCATGGCTACTTTATGACAAGCGGAGATTGAACCCATGGCCAAATGTTAAAGGAATTCTGGTATTAATGAGGGGCAGAGTGCTTAGCAACGGCAGCGTGCAAAATGAAAAAGAAAATCCCATCCTGTGAAACGAGCTGACCACTGCCAAAGATGGGAAAACCCCATCCTACAAAGAACCCTCTGAAGTGCTTCAATAAAACCGGAATTCACGAAATGTCTATCAACTGCTGGTCAAAACCACTGACTTTCAGCCCCCCCTGAGGCTATTATAGAGAGGAAATTCTAAACACAGCGGAGTTCAGAGTTTGCTTGGTGATCGCTTTCTGCCACTCCCTAAGAAAATATTTTGATTAAGGCCGTGAAATATAGGTGTGTAGTGCACTTTGCCTCCATTTCACCAATATAGAAGGAGTTACGTGCACACAGCTCCCTACCCCTTCCTTCACTGCAGCAACGGCCTGGAAGGTGCTGGTGGCGGTGGCCATGGCGAAAAGGCTCATGGGAGTCAATGTGCCTTGCATATTCTTGGTTTGTCCACTAAGTACAGCTCATGGAAAAGGGGCAGGAGGGACTCTGGTTTCCACACCAATATGATCTCCACAGAATCATTGGTCGAAATTCAGAGCATATGTACGAGGAAGTGGTGGAGTGAGGCGTTAGCGGTCATGGCTTAACGCCTCACTTCGCCACTTCTGAAACGCAAGGCTGTATCATATTTACAAGGATATAGTGCAAACTTGTGTTTCCCCCGCACTGGCGCTACACTTAGCAGAGTAGCTCCAACGCAGTCACCCTTGCATTACAACGCAGCCACCCTTGCACCGTAATGCAAGGGTGTCTGCGTGCAGGGGAGGATTGCTTGTCTGTAGGGAGGTGTCCCTTCCTGCACATACAACAATCCTAAAATGCCATTTTGTCACTTTTTTGTTTTCTGCTTCTTGCAACACACTTTGAAAGACACAAAATGGCATTTTCTTTTACAGATTGATTATGTGCAGGAAGGGACCCCTTTCTGCATATAAACAATCCATGGCAGTCTATTTTTCCATGTGTGCTGCACAAGGCAGAACACATGGAAAAAGCAAAAACAAGGAGAAATAAAGCATTTCTCCTCATTTCGCCAAGTTAAGACCAGGTTTTCCATGGTCTTAATTTTGGCGCTGCCTCCTATTTACGCAGCCCTTGTAAATAGGGGGCAGCGTCAAAATCAATGGGTGTTGCGGTGGAACACCGACCGCAACACCCACTGCTAACCCTTTCACGCTAACCATGGCGTGAAAGATGGTCTTATTTACAAGGCAGCGTTAAGCCACATTAAGTGGCTTAGCGCTGCCTTGTAAATAAGGCTAAGCCCCTATCGCCACCACAACATCAGAAAAATGACATTGTGGTGAGGATAGGGGCTTGTACATATGCCCAGCAGTTCACATACATTAAATATGTCATTGGACACAGGCCTCACACTGCCTTGCAGCTGTTTTCTTGTGAGTTTTGTGAAAATGCATCATTGTGCTTCTTTAAGGACGGAGCAAGACAAAATAAATGCAGGAAATTATTTTCAAATAACAAAACTAATATTTCTTAATATCTAATCAAAATGTCCCTGAATCAAAGGGACAGGTTTTGAGAAAATCTCATCAGGCACAAAAGATTTTATAGTAATCTGCTTGCTTTCCAAAATTGGGGACAGAATAAGCTTTACAATGAATTTATCTCTTGACCATACATGTCCATTATTCCTTGTAGGCTTTGTCTTATCTTCTCAAAACTGAGGTCCACTCTAATGAAGATGTTGTTGTTACTGAAAACAACAATTCTTCATTTTCTTGAATGGCATCCTAGGGTACACACTGGAGCACAAGATGATTCCTGCAGTGTACAATCTGGGGGTCTCTAGTTGGCAATGGTATTCACCTTTGTCCAAATAGGGAGCCTTACTTCTAAGTCAGGATAAGGGGATTACACTCCTTAATAACCTCTACTCACCCCCTTGGTAGCTTGGCACGAGCAGACAGGCTTATCTCAGAGGCAGTGTGTTAAGCATTTGTGAACATACACAGTAATACAGTGAAAACACTACAGATGGACACAACACAGGTTTTATAAAAATAAGTATTCTTTATATGGACTAAACATAAGACCACAACGACAAAAATCCACAATATTATACTTAAAGTTCACTTTAAGATGATAAACGTTGCTTAGCTCAAGTTGATGATAAATGCGACACAGTTTTCAACAAAGTACCTGGATGCGTAACGCAAAGTAAACAAAAAGGCTCGCAAGAGTGGAGATGCTTTGGTTCCATGATCCGGGGGAAATGATGGGTGGTGCCTCAATGCTTGCGCAGAGTAGGGGATGTGTCGTGATCCTTACCGGTGCGGGGTTGATGCGTAGATTCTCGACCTGCGGGCCTGTTGCGGTGCGCAAGATGGCGCCTTGATGCGATCACAGATGATCTGGTTGCGATGTGAGAAGATGGCGCTCTTGACTCAACAATGCAATGACGATATGTAGACGCCCTGGCAGCCTTGCGACGACTCTGTACTTTGGAGACAGGAATGGCCCTGTGACACGCTTCTCCAGTGATGCGATGGCGGGTCTCTCAATGGCATCATGCTTCTCCGGTGATGCGACAGCAGGCAGCTTTCACGAAGACGCGCTTTCAGGGAGATGCGGCGGTGGCACGCTTCTCTGGTGGTCCGACGATTTCAGCTGCAGCGGCAACATGCTTCTTCTCGATGCGTCTCGCTTCCATTTCCCAGCGACACGCAAATGTCTGGAGTTGAGAATTCCCAGCACGGAAATTCAGAGGGGAGCTGGAGATGAAGTCTTTTGTCCCTGAGACTTCAGCAGGAGGCAAGCCCAGTTCAAGCCCTTGGAGAATATTCCGTAGATGATGAAAGTCCCTAAAACGTTCCTTCTCCTTTCCTTGGCAATGAAGCAACCACTGCAGGCCAACCCAGCAAACAGCACACTGGCAGAAGGGCAGTAAAACTCCTGCAGCTTCCTTGGTTCTTCTCCTTGGCAAAAGGTTTCTTGTTCCAGAAGTGATCTGAAGTCCTTGGGATCAGGGTCCCAATATTTATACCCCAAAATCCTTTATTCACTGAAGGCGGAGAGGCCTCTGCCTAGTCCAAACCAGTTCCTGAGCACTTTATTTACATGACTCCTTCCTTCCTTTCACTGTGCAGGGCAGAGACATCAGACGCCCCACAGGAGGTGAAGCCAGCACAGGGGAGGGAAGGCACAGCTCTGGAGCACTTTGTTGACAAGATTCCCTCTCTCCTTTCACAGTGCAGGGCAGAGACATCAGACAAGCCACAGGAGGTGGAGCCAGCATTGTAGAGGGAAGGCCCAGACCTATTCAGGTCCCAGGTGCAACTCCTCCCTCCCATTTAGATGCAGATCTCTCTATTCACCACTGGGCTGCCCCAGCCTGTCTCCTGGAATCCCCCAGCCTTGTCACTCACAAACCCAGACAAGGAATACACAACCTAGCCGAGGCAGGCCTGGACAGTTAGGCAAGAAAATACCTACTTTCTAAAAGTGGTATTTTCAAACACAGAATATTAAAACCAACGTTACTAAAAGATGTATTTTATCATTCTGAGTTCAGGCATATTAAATTCGAATTTCTACCATGTTCCCTGAGTCAGTTAGGATTATAAGAATGTAATAATCTAACTGCCCATTCTAGCCTATGGAGAACAGGTAGCCTTGCAATAGTGAAAAACTAAAATGGCTGTAATTCACTATTTTTTTTTTTTTTGTTAAATTTGTACTTTATTACACCTTCGAAGTTTGCACACAGCACTCATCGCCTACAACCCGGAGGCCGGCGGCAATAATTGTTAGCACCCAGATCCCTAAGCAGAGGTATTGTACACAGCCGTAACGCCAGCATCCCGGGGGCCTGGCGGCGCTCTCATAGGAAATAAAGAACAAACCAAAATCAGCTCGTAAAAACAGCTGACGACTGATATCAAAAAGACAGTATAGTCAGAACTGGTGCTGCCACTCTTGGTCTTGGTTCGGTGTGCAAAGGTAAGACAGTCAGATCGCAGGTGCTGAACCAATTCTCGGGGTCATGAAGATCAAAACTCCTAGGAGAGGGGGAAAAAGGTGCAATAAACCCACAGTCAAAAAAAACAAACCCCCACCCTACAAACAAGCCAGCCTACCCATACCCGTGTCCACCCACCCACCTGCGCTAACTACCATGACTATAGACGAACGTGGGACTCACAGCTTTGGACCCGAGGGCCTAATGGAATGGAGCAGAATTCAAGAAAGACCACAAAAGTCACCCACCAAACCCAGCCCTCCCAGGGACTCACACACTCGCTGCTCAGTAGGGACCCTAAGAGAACCAGCCAACTACCTCCAGCAAGGGAACAATCAACCACTCATCCCGTCAACCTCCGCTATCTCCACCCCGCCCTCCTGCAATTCATCCAAGTCCTCCCCTTCAGAGTCTGTTTTGCTATCCCCTTTAGCGCACTGGTATTCCCTATACAACCCCCAGAAGTTCTTGGGACGACTCTTTGGGGGGAGTAGTTCATTATACACCTCAGACTGTGTGCAGCAATACAGCAAATCCGCCTCCCAGCGCTTTTTAGTAGGAACCGGCCCCCTCATCCAGCACAACGCAATCAGGCGCTTGGCAATCAGCAGAGCCATGTCAGCGAGTCGCCTCATCGCCACCGGCAACGGTTTAGAAAAACCCAGCAGTGCCAGCGCCGGGCAAGGCAGAACCTCCGAACCCAGCATAGAGCTAAGTTCAGCGAAGACTTCCCGCCAAAACTTATGGATGCTAGGGCAAGTCCAGGACATATGTAGGAAGTCCGCTGTGGGAAAATGGCAACGCTCACACTCCGCCGACTCCCGCAGTCCATATCGATGTAACCTGACCGGAGTATAATAGACCCGCTGTAGGTACTTGAAGTGAATCAGACGATGTCGACTATTGAGTGAGATCTTCCTAGTGTTTAAACAGCAATATAGCCACATCTCGTCCGAGATCGGCGACTTAAGGTCACACTGCCAGGCCGATCTGGCCCTGGAGGGAGGGCACTGCCGGTGCCCGTCTCCGAGTCTCTTAAGAGTAGTTACCAATTTACGGGAGGAGGGGTTTTTAATAACATACGTAAGTTCAGGCACTTCCTGCGGCTCTGCCATGTCCGGGCCCAGCAACTCCAGTAACGCTCTGCGCACCCGGTGGTATTGGAAGCTGTGCAACAGCGTCGCCCCAGGGCGTGTATGCAGGGCTTGCTGCAACGTCTTCACTATGCCATTCGAAAAAAGGTCCCCCATCTTGTCTATGCCCAAATCCTGTAACGCCTTCAGGACACCCTTCTCCGTTAGTGGGGCCAACCACACCGCCCATTCCACCCGCATCAGGGGAGAGTACAACAGCTCACTCTCACGGGAGCGGACCAGCTCATGCCAAGCGTGGTTTGTGGCAGCAATGGAGTCCAAGTTACCGACCCTGCGATCAACAGGACTGCATATTGTAGCCGGAAGAGGAATGGGGTCCGCAAAGAGGCGCTCCAGCTTCACGTGCGGGATGCCAGGGTCCCCATGGATCCAGGTGTGGAGGTGTGCCCCCTGCGCAATCCGATAGTACCTTTCTAGGTCCGGAGCCCCCAGACCTCCGCGCTCATAGGGAAGCAGGAGAGTTTGCCACTGAACCCTAGGCTGCTTGCCCCCCACGCAAGTCTAATCAGCGTTTGAGTAAGCTGCCTAAAAAAGGCCTTAGAAAGTACAACAGGTATGTTCGTAAAGAGAAAGAGGAATCTGGGGAGAACTACCATCTTCATAATTGCAATCCTACCCATGAGGGACAGCGGGAGCCTGCACCACACCTCAACGTCATCCACCAGCTTGGAAAAGGCAACCCCATAGTTCTCACGGATCAAGATCTCGGGATCGGTGTGAATACGGATCCCCAAATAGCGTATGGAGTCCGTGGTCCATTGTAGCGGGTATTCCGAATCGAATGGGAGAGTCACCGGAGTCAAAGGCAAAGCCACAGATTTATTCCAATTGACCCGAAGGCCCGATAGGGCCCCGAACCTCACCACCTCCCGCAAGACCGTCGATAGATTCACCTCCGGGTCCCGGACATACAACAAGGTGTCGTCTGCGTATGTTGAGATGCCAATCTGGTAAGAAGGGAAGTTGATCCCCTCAAACCCGTGGTATTCTCTTATAGCGCAGGCCAGAGGCTCCGCCACCAGTGCATACAAAAGCGGGGAAAGGGGGCAGCCCTGCCGAGTGCCCCTGCTGATCTCAATCGGGGCAGTGACCAAGTCCCCAATCTTTAGTCGCGCAGTTGGTTTGTAATATAGGGCTCCTAGCATCTGGAGGAAGGGTTCGCCAAGCCCATATTTACGGAGGACTCGAAGCATAAACGACCACTCCACCGAGTCAAAGGCCTTTTCCATATCCAGGAAAATGGCCACAGCCTTATTCTCCTGCCGTACATGCTGAATAGTGCCCAGTACCGTGTGAATGTTATAAGTCAAATTCCGAGCGGGGACAAATCCAGCCTGCTCCGAGGCAACCAAGTCTGAGACCAGCAGAGCCAACCGCGTCGCCAAAACCTTCGCGTACAATTTAGCATCTACGTTAATCAGCTAAAGCGGCCTATATGAGCCACATTCGTTCGGGGGTTTGCCTGGCTTCGGAATGGTGATGAGAAGGGCCTCCCTCATAGACTTCGTCATTCTACCCTGCTGACAAATATCATCAAAAAGGAGCATCAAGTAGGGGACCAGCTTATCTTGAAAGGCCTTGTAGAAGGCCACAGTAAGGCCGTCCGACCCAGGAGCGCTGCCCGACTTCATCCCCTCAAGCGACTCCGTGATCTCCTCTTTCTGGACCGGGGCCATCAGAAATTCCCTTTGCCAGTTGGCTAAAGAGGGCATCTGTATGTAACTTAAGTAGTCGTCTATTTCCTCCTCTAGGTGACTCGATTTCGACGTGTACAGTGCCGTATAATAGGCATGGAATTCCGACAAGATATCCTGCTCCCCTGTCACCACCTCACCAGTAGCTGTTAACAACTCCTCTATCACCAGGGGCGGTCTGCTATTGCACATCAGTTTAGCAAGCAGGGAACCAGGTCGGTCCCGTTCTCCATACGCTCGCGCCGTGGCATATTTACCCATATGTTTTATCTCCCTGTCCGCCTCTTCATGAAATTCCGTTATCAAGGGCTTAAGTCTGTCATTGATATCTGCGGCCCCAGCACCTCCCGCCTGCCGTTCCAGGTCAGACAGCTGTGTCTCGAGAAGTTTCAACCATTGTCTGATAGCTTTGAGCACCCCGGAGTGTTTGGCCATCGTCATCCCCCGAATGTACACCTTAAACGCATCCCAGAGCACCTGGACACTATCCACCGACCCCACATTAGTTGAAAAGTATGTGTCTATATCTTCAGCCAGTTCCCCTCTGAAGGCCTCATCCAGTAGGGAGTACGGAGGGAACCTCCAAGTAAACGGGGGTATCTTCCTAGCCGGGGCATCTAATAGCAAAAGCAGTGGCGAGTGGTCAGATAGCGTGCGCGGCAACACAGCACACCCCTTCACTGAGCCAATTAGGGATCGGGAGACAAACCAATAATCGATTCTCGTGTGGACATCATGGTAGGCTGAGTAATGAGTGAACCCACCCCTCCCCAGGTGTCTATAGCGCCACACGTCGAGCAAATCGAGTTTCACTAGTTCCGCCCGCATGAGCAATGCCGAGGCCGCCGGGCTCCTAGGGGCACCAGCCGATCTATCCAACTCAGGGTTCAGCACAAAGTTGAAGTCCCCCCCCATAGCAACCTGGAGCCCACATACTGTCTACAGAGGTCCGCCAGCGAGGTATAGAAAGCGGGAGTGTCATAGTTGGGGCCATACACATTCACTACCAACAAATCATGGCCTTTCCCCACACACCGGGCAATTGCATACCGACCCTCCGGGTCCACAGCGACCTGCTGCAGAGATAACTGAGACCTGGGATTAGCCCACGTAATCACACCTCGTGCATGCGAAGTGAACCCCGCAGTCACACAAGCACTCCCAAGACCCCTGGTCTGCAACATAGGACTGGTGAGAGGCAAGTGGGTCTCTTGTAGCAAGGCAAGATCAACCCGATGCCGCTGCAAATAGGCTATAACCTTCCTAAGTTTACCAAAATCATTCAGCCCCTTCACATTCCATGATAACAATCTGAGAGAGTTGGGGCCGCTCTCCGGCCCTAGAGATTCAACATTCGCCATTGTAGTACAGGAAACAAATCGGAGTAGCACAGACGGTGCAGTAGACACAATTCAGTAGCTGGCCCAACCAGTCCCTCCCCCCAACAATCCCAAAACAATCCACATGTCATGTGTATCAAAAGAAGAACAAGGCAAACACCCATCCACCCACAGCCGACCAACCCCAACCCGGTCAGACAGGACACACCACCACCCACCATTGACCCTCCCCAATGAACACTCTACAAACCCAAGGGCCCTCCGAGGGGCCAATAGCCAAAAGCGCAGGGGCAGAGGTTCCCAGCTAGACAGCAATACAATCAGGACAAGGACCACAGATCACCGTGGCTCCCCCACCCTGCCCCCTAGCGTCGTCCGGCACCCTCCCCAGCCCAAGAAATAGAAGAATGACTAAGAATAGACCCCCCACTCGGGGTAGAGCCTCCCCCAAAACTGTCAGCAAGTTGTTAACCATGTTGATACCACAACCCAAGTGCAATCCTCGAACAGTAAAATCACAGCCCACATTGTCTAGTAAGTAGGGTCAGAGGACCCGCAGTCGAGACAAACGCACAGATGAGACCAGCCAAGCCGGCAAAAAGCCGCGATGTAGATTACCCCTGGCCGTCCATTGAAGAGGTCTCCTCAGCGTCCTCACGCTGACCACTCGGGCTGTTGCGTTGTTCTTTGGCCCACTCCTTCAGTGATTTCTTCAGGTCTGCTGGGTCCGTGAAAAAGTGCGAATGTTCTTGTTTGTTAATTCTGAGTCTCGCTGGGTACAACATGGCATAGTCCAGCCCCATGTCTCTCATCTGCTTCTTATATGGGGCAAAGCGCTTCCTCTCCTCTTGCACTCTCGCTGTGAAGTCAGGATAGAGGGAGATGTTAATTCCCTCAAATTGCAAGTTACCCTTCTCCCTTGCCAGCCGCAGCGCCAAGTCCCGATCCCTATAGTTTAAAAGTTTTGCGATAATCGGCCGCGGCGGAAGGCCAGGTTGCGGCTTCGGTCCCAGGGTGCGATGAGCCCTCTCGACGATGAACATAGGGGAGAAAGCATCCTCCCCTAGCAGTGTCCGGAGTAACTTTTCCACAAACAACTCCATTTTACCAGTGTTGGTAGATTCCGCCACCCCTGTGATGCGGACGTTGGAGCGCCGTGAGCGTGCCTCCAAGTCCTCCGTCTTGTCCTGTATGACTTGGAGTAGGCGACTGAACTGCTTGCGATCCTTATCCCATTCCGTTTGGGCTTCCTCCGCTTCCGTCAACCGCCGCTCCGCCATATCAAGCCGCTCAGCATGTTTATCCACCCTTTCAGACATGCGGTCCATCCTGAAGGACAAAGCGTCGATTTTCGTGCCAATCGCCGCCATACTGTCTTGCAAGCCCTTTTCCATAGCACCCAGCATTTCTCGAATGTCCGCACATAATGAACTGTCGGCGGGCGTGGGCCGCTGTGAGGCATCCGGAGCCGGCCCCTCCGCACCTTTCGGCTTCCGCTGATCAAACAACAGTTTCGGTTGATTCTTATCGCCTTTCCCCATAGTGTTCTCGGGGGGCTGTCAGCAAAGCGCCCTGCAGCCAGCAGAAATGTCGCCAGCCAGTACCGGTGGAGCGCAGGGGGGGCGCTGGGAAAGCGAACTCCGTGAGGCGAGTTGTTGCGCAGCAAGAAATGCAGTCAAAATGGCGGCTGCAGGCCCCGGACACAAGAAGGCCCACAAACCAGAAGGGTGCACCACACGGTGCTCACGCTAGGCCAGGACCCAGCGAAGTCTAGTAAGCCGGCCCCACACACTCCAGTGCACTCCCGAGTCACCGCACCGCAGCGGACTCCGAGGTCCCCCAGGGGGAGGCACCTGGCGACAAACCTCGCCGTAAGGAGATAACCAGCCGCCGAGGGTCTCCCGCGCCTTGCTGGCGCTCCACCAAGCAACAGCAATCCTTCTCCAGTAGACGCACCACCGTGAGCTGGGCCACCACATCCACTCCCGGGAACACAGCTCGAGAACAGCCAGCAGGAACTGTAGTTCAGGCACCAATCGGGCAGACCGACTCCACTTCGGAACCACTTGCCGCACGTAGCGTGACGCAGCTCGGGCAGCCCCTCAGGATAGGCCGCGGCGTACGGCCTGGTCCGCCACTCTGTCCTCCGTCGACCAGCGGAGCGAAACCACAACCGAATTCGATCGGGGAAAGGCCCCCCACCAGGCCGGGGGGTAGACGAAGAGTTCACCACAGAATTCAGGGCCGGCTAGGCGCCGAAAGGATAGATTTGACGAATATTAAAGGGGCTCAGGCGAGGAGCTCAGCGCTCACACGTCTTTCATGCACGCCGGCAAGCTCCGCCCCCCCCCCCCCCTGTAATTCACTATTAGGACATGCTATACACATCAGAGTATGTCCTACCTTATACTTACAATGCACCCCGCCCTTGAGCCTACCATAGGGCGTCTAATATGAAGTAAAAGGAAAGGTTTAGGGACTGGCAAGTGGGTGCACTGGCCAAGTCGACATGGCAGTACTAGACTGCAGACAGGCCTTACAATGGCAGGCCTGAGACACCCTTTACAAGCTGCTTCTGTGGGTGGCACAACCAGTGCTGCAAGCCCACCAGCAGCATTTGATTTACAAGCCCTGGGAACACATGGTGCACTGTACTAGGGGCTGACAGGTAAATCAAATAACCCAATCATGGAATCACCAATTATTACATCAATTTAACACAGGGCACACTTGCACTGTGGCACTGAATAGCAGTGGCACAGTGTGCAAAGCATTTAAACAGCAAAAACATATCAAAACAGAGGAGACAAACCGTCAAAAATGGAAGGGAGACTCACGCCAATGATGTCAGGTCTAACATGCACAACTGTCGAAGAACATAGTCATCACTTGACTACCCATTGCCCTCCATCCACAGCACATCTCACATATCCCACCTTCCTCTTCTTCCACCACTCCTTCTTAACCTTATATTCCAACCTTTCCCCCCCAACATTTTTGCCCCTGGCAGAACAGTCCTCTATATACAAGATATATTTTTCATTACCAAACTTCTGCACCCCTCTCTCCACACATAGGTGCACCTTCTACTGTCGAAGCTCTGCCTACTTAAATACACACACATTGTTTTTACGGTCTTCTTCACTCTACACCTTAACTGCACTGTGGCTGCTACTCCAGGTTGTCCAAAACCTCTGACTAAACTGTAGAACAGAAGAAAAATTGTAGCTACTTAGCATTTTTACAAGCAACACCACTTTTGTATACAGAAGCATTGAAGAGGGATCAGTTCAGAATGGTGGCCAGCAACATCAGATTGTCTCAGTCCACAGATGGTGCTAGAGGGGCTGATCCACATACAGAGCGGCACTACTTCTCAGGAAGTCCCTATATATAAGAATATTGAAAATAAAGACTGATCCAGAAGGTAGGTTGGTATCTTCAAAAAAATTCAAAGCCGAAGGCACCAGGATACTGCTTGTTTCAATATATTCCCAACAGAGTCAAATCTGAGAACAATTAAGACACTTTACCGACTTTGGTAGATCATGTATTCCACATTAGGGACACTGATATCTGGCCTTTGAACCAGTTCTGCATCATTGAGGGAAGCCAGATGCAGCCAACATGATGATTTCTATTTCACCAAAAGAAGTGCTGGTAGACCCCGGCTTACTGGGCCCACCGAGATTGGCCAATCCATGTGATAAAGTGTCAATTGTCTTCTCTTGCGCTCATGGAACCTGCACAAGAATAATCCTTTTCTTAAAATTGTGCCCACCGCTGAAAAGGCGGAAGATGAACACATTTAAATATAAACTCTCTGAAGAGAAAATGGTACCAATATTAAAGATAAAGTTATTGCTAGATGAAAATAGAAATTCATGAGTACACCAGTCCCTCCTAGAGAATATCCTATTGGCCTTGAAAAGACAATAATCCAACATTGACCTTGAGGGAGCAACATAAACCCAATGTGCTCTTTCAAAGCATCAAGGGAGCCATGTCAATCTTCCCTGCGATCTATAATACTCATGCACTTTTACAACTGCTTCTCACAGAGAGTACAAAATCATCTGAATCTCTTTTCCAGAACATATACCATTACAACCTTCCTGACAAACCTGGCGCTGAGACCAACAATATACTGGAATGTGGGCAACCCTGATACTGCGATGGCATTCATGCACCATTTAAACATACCACACTTTCAATAGAAGCCAGCCAAGCCTTGGATGGTGATATTTTGGAGGAAAGAATAGTGGAAGAAGGTCTTGTAAGACTTAATCACGGTGTTGAAGAATTTAGTCAAGCAGCAGGATTTTTCAGGAGACATGTTTATAATGAACATAGCAAGAAGACAACTTCATCCACAGTCTGACATTTTATCCACTACAAACTAAGCCGACCGAGAAGACACAGATTTTTAGGAGTATGTATACAATAGTTGATGATCAGTTAGTTAGTGATCTGTAAATGTACGCATGAATTAGAGGTAAACAGAACACGTTTCCAATTTGATCAAGGAGAAAGGGCAGTCTTTGCATTTCTTGGGACATACCATTCACTTATCAGAAAAACCATCAGTACCTAGCTTCCCAAATATGCGCAAAGGGTTAGAACCATACTTTCTTCAAATATATGTCTTTCTCTCTCACTTATAACCATTATTCAGACTTGCATGCACAAAGTATTTAAGTAGAATGGGTCACAATCTACTAGGGGGCCTGGTTAATTATCTCTACTTCTACAATGGGCACCTGGCGTGGATGTATTCTATGTTGGGCACTTAAGATAGGGCATGCTAAACTGGCCACTGTCCTACACAAACTCTTCAAAGATGCACAGCCTCAGGTCCCATTCACCCTTAGTTCAATGATGTCACTCATTTACAGACAAGTATTACCACTCACTTCACAAGTTACTACCAATTTCATGTATTACTACTGACTTACAGATTCTAGCCACAATACTAGCTGATAAGCTGCCCAGTCATCCATGTTTCTGGACATTCTTCTAGGACTCACCTCCCCACTGTGATGCACCCACCGTGGCAGGTGAGAGAGGATGAAGATGGATTGGTGGCCATTGTATCAATCTTGAGCCTGGGACTTATCCCATGTCTCATGATCCTGTCTCTTTTTGGAAGCCTACTGGGTAACAATCTGGATCAGTGGATACAACTCAGCCTTTTGCCTCATTGCTGTTATTCATGACCAGAATATCACTCCTGCTGTGGTTAAGATCAGGATCTGTATCTTCAGGTGCTGGGGAGCAACTGAACCCCTGAAACATGAAGCATGGCTCTGGGAAATCAGGCATACGGTATCACATGAAAGACTCATCTGCAGTTTACGGGATCCGCTGCCTGTTTCTGACCACATTTGGCACCTATTTGTAGTAGAGACCTGGTCATGCATTTGTATGGTCCTACTGTAGAAGGTGGCATCAGCGTGCAACCATTATAGGCCGGTTTAATAGCCTGAATATGCAAACTTACACCTCGAGGCCTCCTGAAGACAACATGTATGTAGAGGCACAATTTATGGCAAAACGACTTCCCGGAATGCTTATGGCTACCTAGAAGCATTGAACTCTAAATCTTTACAATCCATATATGCTCCATTAAACTAATATTATACAGTGATTTTTGGCCTTTCTATGTCTACTGCAATTTTTACTGACCACATTTATTGGTCTGTTTTGGGTTTTGTTCCCTTCACTTGCACCGTTTGATCACTCACCCCACAGAGCACTGCTATTTTTTAGACCCTCAGCATATATTTGGTAATCAGATGTTATGTTGTTTGTGCACATATGTTTATAAATATGTTAATGCGACTATGGTCTCATTGAAATAATATATATGTGAATTCTTTGCAGTAGATAGAAGTGATTACTATTGTTTATTTGTTTTCAGCTGTCAGTTACCCATGATAACTGACTGGACTTTTGTTGCTCATCATACAATATAAGCACTTCTCTAAGTAGATACAGAGAGTGTGAACATGGGGTGGAAGCAGTCCCAAAACATCCTCATGGGAACTGGGAAGGTCCCACGATGCAGACACCCACACAGCATCTAGAGAGAACAAGCATTTGCAATGCAATAGGTCTCACAATTGCGAGAGTTAGAGCTTTTGGCATTATAAATGACAATGTCTTTTACCTCTGTGCTTTGGTTTGGAGTGTAGAGGATATTTGTGGTTTGGTGTGGATTTATGTGGGTTGTGTTTTGGAATTATTAGTTGTGGTATGATGTTTACATTTGAGGCGTGTTTTGGAGGCATGTAGTGTGTAGTGGAACTATGTTGTGTGTTTGAAATATGTGGTTTTGTGTTAAATTATGTGGTGGTTTTGCAAATATGTGGAGTTGAATTGTGTGGCAATGAGCGAATTTATGCTTATTGGAATTATGTGTTATGGTGTGACATGCATTAATGTAGATTGCTAGTATGTGGCATAGAGTGCATTTATGTGCGGTGCACTTATGTTGTATGGAGTATAATTATGTTGAGTGTAATTATGTTTAATGGTGCAGAAAGGTTTGGCATTGAATTGTCCTGAAATTTACCAATTTTATGTATAATAGGGGCCTAAAGGTCAACATCACAAAAACTTATACGATGGCCTGTGGATCCGGGATTAAGAGGCTACCCTGCCCAATTTTTCTCGAAGGGAGGAGGATTGCGACCCCCGATCAGTTCTCCTACCTTGGAATAAACTTCGACAGGAGAGGTTACTGGCACACAGCAGTGAGGACCAGAAACCTAGCCTTCTCCCGGGCTATTGGCGCCCTTAATTAATTTGCAGCTAATCTGGGGGGCAGACCGTTGAAAGAACTGTCTCTTATTTATAAGGCCAAATGTATTTCAACAGCTACATACGGATCCGGATTTGGGGAATTGAAAATGCTCAACCGATCCAAAAGACTGAGAATCAGTACCTCCGATATGTGCTGGGTGCCCCTAAATCTACTGCTACATTCATTTCACATATTGAATTAGGTTTACCACATATCGTGGATACGATAAAAACTTCGCCCTTATTGTTATGGCACAAGGTGTGGGTTACCCCAGAGACATCGCTTAACAGAGATTTAATCTCTGACTGTCTCACTCTTGACGGTCTCAGTAACATCAAATGGCTAGCCTATGTAAAAAAAATGTTGACCGAGTTGGACCACCCCAAGTTTTTCACAAAGCCAGCCAGCGGGGAAGTGGTTCCCAGAAAGATGCTGAAAAAAATGGCCTTAGACCACCTGGCCAATAAGAGATGGGAACTGGAAAAAATTAGACCCTCAGTCGTGGCCTACCAGTAAATTACCACCAATGAAGGAACTCAAAGGGCTCTCGCTTGGGCATGGGAGCCCCGCGTCAATACTGCTTCTCTGCCAACCCCTCCGTGGGCGTGGGCTTCCCATGGAAAACGGAAGTCCCGCCCCACGAGAGTCGTAACGCACCCTAACTTGCGGCTGCACATCCCGACATCACTAGTATTTTTGTATAGCAATCATTGACGTCCCACGCGCCTGCAGACAGCATCTATGTACTGATGGCTTGTTTTATTTACATGTGTCTGGGGACGCGTGTAATTCATTTTAATGTGAGTTGTTAAGCCGAGCTGTGGGCTCACGGACAGCTGAGTGAAAACAGGCGCCTTGATTAGGCACGAGTCTGAAGACAGACGTGGAGGCGCGGCCGCTCTCTCTCGCGGTTTATTAAAGAGAGCCACCACACCTGACCAGCCGGCTGCTGCCGCGAACCGGCGGAGCGCGAGGCGCGCCAGAGCCCGGTTTTACTATATAGGTTGCTATGTGGTTCTGTACTTTCCAAACAAAACGGTATTATCTATGTAATTTTAATGCTCATTACAATCTCATTGTCATCTACATGGGCATTGTAAAGCAGCGCTGGGAGATTGGCTCGCCGCCTGCGTGTTTAATAGTATTGAACAACACGCTTTATAGTTTCAATATCTGAAATATGCAGCCAAGATTTTTCTTTGTAACTCCCAGTTTCCGTACCAGCATGTCAAACTAGCAATTTACTTGCATTCACTTTCTGAAACTGATAAAATCGTACGGAAATACAGTTTGCAAGAAGTCTTTATCTGAACTCCCCAAAACATTCCATACATGTTGATAACGTGTAAGCGCGGAGATGTGGTTTTCACGAGGTCCAATGTTCACTGAACTCCCAACGTGTATCAAAGCCTAATCTAGCAGGAAGTGCAACACCGCGGCATTCCTCACTGATGACTCACTCAAGCGGAATGTAAAATCTTGGTCTAACGGTAATCTATCCGGGGAATTGACCTTTATAGTAAACAAAATGCACAATGTGGCAAATTGTGAAGTCACTCAGTGGTGCTCACCATGCAGGCTTTTATTACCCAGGCTGGGACATAACCTTCCGAACAAGTTCCCACCAATATCACATGCCTGAGAAAAACTATTCTTAGAACGAGATCCGCCAAGTGGCGGGAAACACATATCTACCTTGTGGGTCTCGCATGTAAAGCAGATATTTCTGTGGTATTTACTCACGTGCAAGTAAGTAATGCCTTCAGGTGATCTGCAAATGCAGTGTTTTACAAATCCCAAACATATTTGTGCAAACAAAGCGATTAGTTTGGTTCTAAACCTAAATAAAATATTCAAAATGCAAATCCTCACCTCAAGTACTGAATTCATGTAGTTTGTTTCCTATGATGAGGGGACGCTACGGTGGAGCTCCACGCCTCCACGTAGCCTGAGCTACTGTTCCTGACTCCTCCCCCGCCTCGAGGTCAATGGCGTCTGCTGCTGCTGCTTCGGCGTGCCGTGCTGAGTGCCTCCGTGGTTTCTAAGGAATACCTGAAATTGCTGAGGGTGATTAAGCCTCTACGGCGGACAGAAGCCTTCCGCAATTGAAAATCGGCTTTATAAAGAAATGCGAATGGAGCGAGGTGAGCGGCGCTTTAATTCCAATGGACACTGTTTTTGACGAGAGATACAATGTGTCCGGATAGAACAACTTCGGCTGCGCAATAACGCTGTGCTCGCTTCAAGTATCTCTTCGTTTGCTGCCTGCCTGTTGCTTTGATTTACTACTGCTACAGGCATTGACACTGAAATTGCATTCAATTTGGAAACGGCCGTAGTGTGGGTGTACACATCTCTGTTTCCACTTTTCTTGTATATATCAACTTTTGAGCAAGCACCTTGAGGAAATTTGATCAGTGCGCTATAATACGTTTAAAAACCAAAAAAAAATGTGAAATCTGCCTGAACTCTGCCTGATCGGTGTGCAAGCTGCGCGCTGGGATTTCTGACATGAGTCCACTGTCATCACGCGGTTAATCGAGCAAACAGACGCTGCTGCCGGAGAAGTCAAGGACGTGGATCGCTAATCGCCTTGGAAAGGTACACGCACGCTTGCTGCGGAGCCACCTGGGAGGCGTGTGCTGTTTGTTTCACGGAGGACACATGCTGTTTGTTTCGCTGAGGATACATTCCCCTTAACTACCGGAGGCTGCAGAAGTGCTTGTAGTGCATCATAGCACATCATCTAAAGGGGTGAAATAAACGGCGACTTTGCTAGGAAGAAGCGTGGAGCCTGGTTTAGAACACGCAGTGCTTGGCTTTTTTCTTTGGCAGGGCCCTGGAAGAATGCTTTCCAATTAAAGACTCAAATACTATTCAGAGCCTTTTTTTTGCGACCCCAATCCAGCCTAGTGTGAGCACAATGGGGAAACTGCTTAACGCTCGTCTCAAAGCCAAACAACGGCGACAGCAGGCAAAGGAGGCAGCTGCTAAATTAACAGAAGGAAACTCTCTGAAGGATGATGACTCAGTACATTCATCTGATAACTCTGAGGTCGAGGATTTGTTAACAGACAGGCAAATGGGAGATAATTTGACTGAAGCTCCCCTTGATGATGTATCTCATACCCATGACTCATCTCATCCACCTCCACCTCTGCCGCCTCCGCCTATTCCTTCGGCGGCTAAGCAGTTCCCCCTTTTCACAAAAAAAATCTCACCTCTTTCACCTAATTTGATCCCCCCAAAGAATTTAACAAACATAGATGCTATACAAAATCATTCAATTGGCATAATCTCTGCAAAGGATCCGTGTATAGCAGCGACCCCTTCAAACTTGGTATCTCTCACTAATTCTGCTCATGACTCAAAGCAAGCATTCAATACCTCTAAAGACAAAACGATAGATACATTAAGTGCAGCAACGGTGCCACTTCAAGATTTCGATATGGAAGCAGGAGGGGGGACAAAAGGGGGAGCGGCGGACCACCTTGGGCCCTTGCTTGAGATGAATACGGAAACAGAGGGAGAGATGCGAATGTCTGTGAAGGATATGCTCAACCTGATTCTCGATGAAGTTAGAGAAATAAAAAGGTCGCAAAATGCAGAACTTTCGGCAATCCACCAGAGACTGGATAAAATGGACAAAATCGAGGAATTAGTATCTACTTTCCCAGCCCGCTTAGTGGAAGTAGAAGAACGGATTTCAACACTGGAGGATCAAATGGTCGAAGTTATAAAAGACACTAAAGGGACTATAAAAACCACAAGGGCTCTTGAACTAAAACTTGATGAGTTGGAAAACTATAATAGGAGGTCCAACCTACGTATCGTAGGAGTTCCGGAAGGAATTGAGGGGTCAGATACATTGGCATGGGTAACCTCTTTTCTTCAACAAGGGGTGATACCGGAATATAAAGGAGACCTCACTATAACAAGAGCCCACAGAGTTCCTGCTCGACCATTTCCGAACTCTACCCTTCCGCGTACTATTGTACTAAATTTTGCAGACGTTAGGGTAAAGGAACAAATATTGTCTAGGGCTATCAAACAAAGACAATTTCCTGTGAATGCTACGGTGAAATGCCGAATATTCTCAGATATGTCAGCTATTGCGGCCAGACGCAGGAAAGAATTTGTAAAGATGCTCCAACTGTTTAAGGCTCAAGGGGCTCAGGCGATGATAGCACAGCAATCTAAACTTAGAGTTCTGATTAAGGGTAAATTCTATCTACTATCCGATATTGAGGAAGCACAGGATTTGTTGCACGAAATACAAAGTGTATAATAGTGATAGAACAGTTTAATTTTTTACTTCTCTTTTGTTACTCTTAAACGCCATTATGGCTATACTCTTTGGTTTTGGGAGGGGAGGGAGGAGCACGGGTTCAGGGGTTAGGGGGTGTTCTATCACTACACCCCAGGGTTAAAAGAAAGGGTGCTGTGGCAAGCGTGGGGGGAATGGACAGTGAGTTAGGAGGGGGCCACAGGCAAGTGGGGGTAGGGGGGAAAAAACTTTTTAAAAAAGTGTTCTTGGTGGAGAGACGTTGCATTGTCCTATTTTTGTTTGATGATTAATATATTTTGTAAGCACAGTGTGGATGGTTCTAAGAAGTTTGGGGAAATAAGGGCTGAAATGCACGCTATGCACTTTAATTATATGTTTGAACTATGTCTAAGTTGGGTCTGAAAATTATTTCTTTTAATGTTAACGGTCTCAATAATAAGAAGAAAATGAGGGCAATAGAGGCATGGATTCTAACAGAGAACCCTGCAGTCATTATGATACAAGAGACTCATATTGCAATTTCTAAGGCAGATACATTTTCCATGTTTAAAGGATGGGCCGACTATCGAGGTTTCTCTTTCTTTTCAGAGTCCCAGCGGGGGGTTGCACTATTCTTTAGTAAGAAATTAGAGGCAGAAATAATTCTTACCGAAGCAGATACACAGGGCCGTTGGTGCTGGGCTAACTGTAAACTTAAGAATAGACCATCTCCCATTACTTTTGTGAACTTCTATGCTCCCATTAACGATTGCCCTTTAATATATGAAGAAATGTTTCAATCTCTCCTTATGGTCAACGGAGATATAGTTATTGGAGGGGACTTTAATATATTGATGAACCCACAATTTGATTCAACTTTGGGCGGAAAAAAGCAGTCTAAACCTAAATCTTATCAGATTATTCTTAACAATATTAGGACTTTAGATCTAGCTGAGTGTTGGCGGTTAGCAAACCCTCATAAAAGAGAATATACATGCTGGTCGGGGAGGCACAAGTCATTTTCTCGTATAGATTTTTTTCTAATTTCCTCAATACTTACTAGTCGAGATCATAAGTTTTTACATAATGGCTTCTCCGATCACGCAATGCTTGTCCTTGAAATTGAGCTAGATGCAAGGACTAATGTGGTGAAACGCTGGGTCTTCAATAAATCCTATTTGAATGATGAACCTTGGGTTATGTCTATCCAGGCAGAGATTAAGGATTTTGTAGAACGAAATATGGGGACAGCACCAATTCATATTATATGGGACACCTTGAAGGCGTATATCCGGGGCATTATTATTAGTAGGGACGCAAGGGAGGCAGCTATATTTCGTGATACAAAAAACCAGCTACAGCAAAAAATACAAGCCTTAATACATCAAAAATATTATAATCCCTCAGTAGAGTTAAAAAACCTATTAAATGCAGCAAAACGTGAACTGAGTGCTCACTATTTCTTAAAAAGTGAGGAAATCTTTTATAGGCAAGCGCAGAAATCCTATGAGAATAGCAACTTTACTGGAAAATTTTTGGCATGGCAAGTAAAAGAACAAGCCGCAGCCAATCTGATTCGTTCTCTAAAATCGCCTACCACCGGAGAAGATACCTCAGATCAGGCGGAAATAGGAGCAATTATGTTAACCCATTACGAAAATATCTACTCTTCTTCCCATATTTTGGATCAAATTAGTTTAAATGTATTTCTAGATAAATACTCTCTTCCATCACTTTTCAATATGGATCAAGAAGTAATGGCTTCTCTTTTCTCTATTAGAGAATTGGAGCAGGTAGTTAAAAACTTGCCACATGGTAAGGCTTGCGGCCCAGATGGTTTTCCAGCCGAATTTTTTGTCACCTTTTTTGGCTCTCTTTCAGAAATACTTCTTTTATTAGTAAATTCAATGCTTCAGGGGGGACCAATCCCGACATCTTTCTATGATGGTACAGTGGTTAGCTTTGTGAAAAAAGGAAAAGATGCAAAAGACCCAAATTCCTATAGACCTATAACTTTATTAAACTCGGATTACAAAATCATTACAAAATTGCTTTCTATTCGTTTCAATAAGGTTGCGTCACAGTTAATTCATACAGATCAGAATGGATTTATATCTGGCCGCCAACTGCTCACTAACACACATTATTTAGCAGAAGCACTAGATTTTTTTGAAACTCGTAAGGTATCATATTTAATTCTTCTTTTAGACGCAGAAAAAGCTTTTGATTTAGTAGTTTGGGACACTCTTTTTTTTATTTTATATCGATTTGGTATACCTTCTCAAGTCATCACTTTGATTAGAAATTTGTACCAGGGAGCAAAAGCCCATATTCTAATCAATAAATTGATGGTTGGGTCTATTCCTGTTCAAAGAGGAACGAGACAAGGTTGCCCTCTCTCCCCCACTCTTTTAGCTTTTTTTATCGAGCCTCTAGCATCTGCAATAAGAAAAAATAAAAATATTTCTCCACCGATAGATGGTATGGATAAGATCAAACTGTACGCAGATGATATTATGCTTCTGTTGAAATCCGATATGCAGTCACAAGAACAAGCCTTTCTAATTTTTTCACAATTTGAAGCATTGGGGGGGTATCGCATTAATAAGCGGAAAACTGAGATTATTATCAGCGGGAATAACAACCCGGACCTGCATCCAGATATTCGGAGATGTATAACTAATAAACCCAAAAGATACCTAGGGGTTTATTTTTCATCTACAGTACGTGATCTATACACGCTTAATTTTGAACCCTTGATTAGGAAAGTCCGTGCTATGTTCCTAAGATGGGATACACTTCCTTTATCTATCTTGGGCCGAGTAGCATTAATTAAGATGCCAATACTCCCACTTTTCAACTTTTTGTTTTCAACCATTTCTTGTTCCCTTCCTGGCCTTTTTTTTTCCAAGATTGAATCTCTTTTTTCAGCCTTCATTTGGGCAAAAAATACTCCAAGATTAGCTATAGAAACCTTATGTGTAGATAAGGATCACAGTGGATTGGGCCTACCAAATTTAAAAGACTATTACTATGCATATTTTGTGCAGTATCTATCGAGATTTAAATATCCAGCACTTGGAGATGTATTGTTTATTAATTTCTTTTTTGACTTAATCTGCAAAGAATCCAAAATACCTTCTCCTCTCGCGATTTTTAAATCCCCCAAATTAGTCAGATACAAGACTTTGCGTTGGTTTCTTAAAAAGCGAGATGTTATGCTGAAAAGGTACTCACTCTCTCTCCTGTCCCTAGTAACTCCATTAAGAGAGGCTGTTTTTGGATTAGGGACCAGATTAGAATTAGACATTACACTTACCTGGGCAAGATATGGGTTCATTAACTTATCAAATTTTATTAAATTTGGAGTCTGGTTGACTCCCGATGAGATGGCAGTGTTAATAAGCGGTAATTTTCTTCTTATGGGCTCATATGTAGCGCTGTATAGGTTACTGAGTATTATTGATATAACACAATTAAGCCAGATTTCTAATTTAACGAACGATATCTTTTGGTCCCCAGTATTCAAGAGGGCGGGAACATGGAGGAAAAGTTTGGCAGAAAATAGGGAGGAGGATCTGAGTGCCAAAGCGATAAATAAATGGCAGAAACATAAAAACTTCAATTTAAAGGAAATAAACTGGACAACACTAAATAAATTAAACTTCACAGTCCTTAGAGGGGCAAACTGGAGACGTATGCTTTTTTTTAGCAAATGGCTATTGTATTATACACCGGCAACGATGTCCAAAATGTATAGTAATGCAACGTCTAATTGTTTTAGATGCACTCAACCTGATTTGGCTAATTGGTCACATATTATTGCCTTTTGTCCCAAAATCAAGGTTTTCTGGGAAAATATGTTTTTTATATTGTCTCAATATTTACATTTTAAGATCGATAACTATAATAATTTGATTATACTTGGGGTTGATCCAGAGCTTAATTTGGAAGATTCCTTGGTGAAGCTTTTGTACATCATTGTTGCAATTGCCAGATCTCTTATTCTTAAATATTGGAAATCAGAAATAATTCCAACTGCAGATGAATGTTTTCAAAAAATCAAGAGAGTTAGAAATAGTGAATTGAGGTATGCAAAAAGGATTGGAGCTTTACGTAAATTTACTAAAATCTGGAAAGATTACTTTGACTGAGAAAAGCGTACATCGCTGGATATCTGGGATCTGGGACAGTATGTTTTTGTTTAAATACAATCTTTTGTTTGATCTGTACCTATCTTGGGTAATTTCAGTGTATTTTCAGTTTAGTATGTTTAGATTTACATGTCGGATATTTGGTAATCATTATGTCATTGATTCTCTGCCAAGAACTTAATAAAAATATGTTAAAAAAAAAAAGTACTGAATTCATGCAATGGCAAACTATTCAACAGAAAAAGGAGATTCCCAAAAAAGACACGTAACACCTGAAGGGCCAGCAGACCTCACCAAAGCTATTCAGGGTGCACAATTGCACCCAGCTCTACATGTCATTCAGAGGAAATCACCAAAAGAGGCTTCGCACGGGGCACCGGTATTTACAAACAATCCGCTTGAAATGTTCAGTCTGTCTCACATTTCACTCAAATCAAGCTATCTCAAACTCTACCCATCGTGTTAAAAGGAATGTTCTGGTGGATGTTTATTTACAGCTTACAACTTCAAGTGTGTGAACTACAACAGCGCCTTTCCTAGCATGCAAGTGAAAGTGAAGCTCCGATGGCCCTCAGTTTTGTTTCAGCGCTATGTATTTATGTGAACTTCATGTACAATTTCACGCAGCTGGGATTTACTCTGCAGCCCTTTCACTGAAAAGATTTACTTGACAATGCAGGCAGGTTCACCGCGCATTAAAACCCCATCATTACCCTGAACCAAGGTAATCTGTTGTCTGCAATGTAAACCAATGCCACAAACAGCCAAGTCTATTTTAACTGGCCGGGGACGAGCTTTAACTGCTATTGCCCACTGGTACCTAAGGTTAGTTTATTCTACTACTAACAGCAGCAAATGTATGAAAAGGCAACTTGATAAATACAACTCTATGAGGAATAACTTTCTGGAATTACAGAGTGGAATCACTTACTATGTACAATCCAGAAGTTTATGTATATATTGCATCAACGTCTTGCTTCATTCTGGTTCAATATCTTGATTTACATGGGTTGTTATGAAAACGGGATTCTGCTTTAATTATTTTCAAAAGATGGTACGTATGTCTATGTACTTATGTGGTTCTTAAGTCAAATTTTATAAGGTAACATTTGGAATGCCCGATTGATTCCACCACATCCACATCCACCACCACCACCATGTCCACCACCACCACCACGTCCATCACCACCACACCTACCTCCACCACCACCACGTCCACCACCACCACCACCCTCATGTCCACTACCACCACCACCACATCTACCACCACCACATCTACCACCACCACATCCACCACCACCACATCCACCACCACCACCACCACCATGTCCACCACCACCACGTCCACCCCCACCACGTCCACCACCACCACCACCACACCCACCTCTTCCACCACCACGTCCACCAACACCTTACCACCACCACGTCCACCACCACTACCACGTCCACCACCACCATTTCCATCACATCCACCACCACGTCCACCACATCCACCACCACCACGTCCACCACATCCACCACCACCATGTCTACCACATCCACCACCATGTCCACCACCACAGCCACCACCACCACGAGGCCACTACCACGTCCGCCACCACCACCACGTCTTCATCCACCACCACGTCCACCACCATGTCCACCACCACGCCCACCACTACCACGTCCACCACCACATCCACCACCACATCCACCACCACCATGTCCACCACCACATCCACTACCACACCCATCACCACCTCCACCACCATGTCCACCACATCCACCACCACTACCTCCACCACCACCATGTCCACCACCACTACGTTCACCACCAAAACATCCACCACCACCACTACCACACCCACATCCACCACCACCACGAGCCCACCTCACTCTATCTAACGCCCTTGCTATCTATCTGTCGCACTCACTCTATCTATCTGTCACCCTCACTATCTCTATCTGTCGCCTTCACTATATCCATCTGTCGCCCTCACTCTATCTATTGGTCACCCTCACTCTATCTGTACCCTCACTCTATCTATCGCCTTCACTATAGCTTTTATTTAAGTATTAATTATAAAAAAAGGCCATTCGTTTTGTAATATCAATACATCTAAGTCACATAAATAAAACACATATTGCATTACAAATGCTATAGGTGTCACATTTACGAAAGTTAAAACTATTGGCATTGTAAATGACAAAGCTATTAATTACGCTATTATCAAAACCAACACATAAATAAAAAATGTGTCATTTACAATACCAGTAGCTCAAACTTTTCTAATGCGAGACCTATTGCATTGCAAATGCTTGTTAATATAAGATGTGAACAGCAATCAAGTGCCTAGTGTAATAAAGTGACTAGTGTAGTGA